>NC_048600.1:133532577-133550077 GCF_003668045.3 Cricetulus griseus
GGGGAGCTGGTCCCTTCATTCCCCCATTTTTTTTTTTTTTTGGAAATTCCAATCATGGAATTGCTGTCTCTCCAGCGTCCCCATCAGGGAGTGAGAGATATTGGCATCCCCATGCAAGGGAGTTCCTTCTGACTTAGTATTTCAACCAGGGAAAATGGGCGACGTATTCATTCCCATGCTACTTCCTGCTGACTTTGGGACAAAGTTAGGGACCCAAGCAGGCTGAAATGCTAGTCAAAAGCAAAAAAGGGAATTTAGGCAATGGGGATTCCATCAGGAGCGGTTGGCAGACTCTGTTGCAGAGACAGGGGGTGTCCATATCAGCTGGACTGGTTCACATCCACAGCAAGTCCAGGGTTCGCAATCTACTTAGGAACAGCCTGTAGCCTGACAAGGGTCTTAATTTAAACTAATAGGCATACATCCCTGTGCATCTGGGTTGTTATGGGCCTGATAGGCAGTGTCCTCAGCCTCAGCCTTCATCTTTAGGACTCAGTGTGTAGTGCTGTTGTTTAAAAAAATATATTTATTGTGCGTGTGTGCACCCAAGGGCATGTCTGTGCACCATGTGTGTGCCAGAGCCTGTGGAGGCCAGAAAAGGCATCGTATTCACTGGAACTGTAGTTATTGGTTGTGAGCTGTCATGTGGGTGCTGGGATTCAAACTGAGTTCTTCTCCAAGAGCAGAAAGTGCCCTTAATCTTTAACCTATCTTTCCAGACCTGTTTTGTGGGGTTTTTATGTTTCTCACTATCAAGTGTATTTCCTAGCAGACTTATGGCTTTATATAATCATTGATTTACTATTTTTTACTTAACAATTTATATCATGAAGGCTTTTTTTTTTTTTTTTTTTTTTTTTTTTTTTGGTTTTTGGAGACAGGGTTTCTCTGTGTAGCTTTGGAGCCTATCCTGGAACTTGCTCTATAGACCAGGCTGGCCTCGAACTCACAGAGATCCGCCTGCCTCTGCCTCTCGAGTGCTGGGATTAAAGGCGTGTGCAACCAACGCCGGGCTTTATGAAGGCTTTTCTGAAGCATGGGTTATAGTCTATAAATTATGAAATTATTCAAGTTGGCATTACGATAAAGAAGAGAAATGAGCCCAAGAGGAGCAGAGTGAGGGTGAGGACAAGTGGGAGTCAGGAAGAGGGTCTACAAAGAGAGGTTCATGGGGAATTTGAGGGCCTAGCTGTCCTCCCCAGGAGAGCGGTGCCCACAGGTATCACCTCTTCCTAGTCCCTGAGGACTCCCTGCAGACAGGCCCTCTTCACCCCCTTGTGGTGGGAGTGTGGTGATGCATCATTTTGGACCTAATTCTCTCCTAAGACCCTGGGACCTGACAGCAAGATCCCTGAAACTCGCTATTGCTATGAATTAGCAGGCAGATCTGTGTGCCTGGAACAAAGCTGGTACAGCCCCCTCCACCCCAGCTGGAGCAGGAGATGATAGGGAAGTGCAGGGGTTTAGCAGAAGGGAAAGAACCAGAGGGGAATGAACCCTGAGGACCAAGGGTCTTGGAGCTTGGAATTCCCCCCAACTTTAGAAAAAGTTGAGTTGCAGAATAAGCACCTAACAACCACAGGAAAGAGTCGGTTATTGTGAGTACCAGAGAGAGGCCCGGACCATTGCTTAGCAGACCCTTCCCCAGTAAAACGCTGTCCCTGTTTCTGCACGGGACATGAATGGGCCCCTGTGCCTCTCCCTAGACAAGGGACATAGGCTACTGTGTCTAGCAAACACAGACAGGGTTCTTCCTTGTTGCTCCAAGTGGGTGGTGATAGGTTCATGAATGTTTGCAGGGTGGTGAGGGCACCAAGGGGCTCCAAATCCTGGGAACATGATCAGCCCATGGTGCTGGCCTTGCTCTGGGCTCTCCAAGCATAGGAATCAACTCTTCAGGGGGCTCCCCACAGGTTCCAGTCACTCATGAGACTCCCTCATCTGGAGAAAGAGGGAGACGGAGAGGGGGGAAGAAAGGAAAGGAGACAGTAAGGAATGGAGGGGAAGAGAGAGAGAGGCAGGGGGAGAGGTTGCTCGAGAGCCTGGATTGGGTCTGTGTGAGGTTCAGATACTCTGGTACAACCATGTAGAGATCCCACCAGCACAGACAGCTTACACAAATAAGCAGGTACACCACACACACTTGGGATGCTCTGAAATACTTTGATGCCCCCCCCCAGATCCCAACAAAGTTATGTTTTTTGTACAGGAGGGCATCCTGAATAAAAAAAAAGAATGACAATTCTGCTGAAATGCAAATTTCCTCTGGAGTCCTGGGAGGACCCTGAAGATCTGCTCTCAGAGTCAAAGTGAGGGCTTGGGGACCAAGGATTCTTGTGAGCCTGTCTCAAGTCAACCATAGCCAGCAGAGGTTCTTTGTACTCTGCTGTCTGGAACTAATAAGGCCCCTTGAGTACCTTTTGGGGCACACCTTGGGAGATCTTAGGGCAGTGCCAGGTAGGGACTATGAGGAGACCCAGGACTCAGACCAGGCCCTGGGACTTCATATCTGTGGTGCTTCCGGGAACCATAGTGCTTGTACCAGGCAAATGCAATGATTCCTATGATGACGACCACGACAATGATGATGATGATGATGATCATGACAATGGTGACATCTGTGTGCACTGCAGGTGGGGGCTCAGCAATGACCTGCAAGCTCTCGGGCTCCTGGTCCTCAGTGTCTGGGTCTGGAGCAGGGAAGTAAATGAGAATTGGCTTGCATAATTCATTCATTCTAGCGCTGCTCACTTCACCCCCGCACCCCTCCCACCCCTCAACACTCCCTTCGTGGACTCCTATATGGGCAGGAAAGGGTTGTGGAGGAGGCTAGGAGGGGGCTATGGTGGGGCTCCAGGAATAGTGACCATGTTGCCAGAGTGGGGGAAATGTGAAGATCCTGTACTTTTGGAATCAGAGTACATGAACTGTTTCCAGCCTCCAGTCCCTTCCTGGTCTTGGGGCTCTGCCAGAGACAAATGACCAGGTTTGGGCACGGCAGCCCTGGTGTGCCTCCAGGTTAGAGTAGAGGGAATTCTGCTGTCACCCCCAATCTCCTAGGGCCTCAGATGACTATGGTAGATTGAACTGGTTTTAAGGACCAGAGGGAGTGGAGCCTGGAGGGAGTAGGCAGGAAGGGGGGGGTGAGGAGGGCATTGGTCTCGACACACAGGGTCCTTGTTTGTGTGTAGAAGCAGATGGAATCCAGAGCTCAGTTGTGAGGGGCTCCTCCCTGCTCCTTCCTCCCCTGCTCACCAACTCTCTTCCCAGCCTGAAGCTCACCAGTAACATTCAGGACGATGAACTGGTCTGGTGGTCTCTGGTTTCCATTCAGCCTCCACACGTACTGCCCTGCGTGAATGTCCTGCACGTCTGTGATCACCAGGTAGGCCTGGCCTCCTTGAATCTGAAGCTGCCAGGAATCATTAAAGTAGTTTCCTGGAGGCTTTGTGTTAAAGATGGTACTGGTCTTTCCATTGGCAGTCAGCCCAATGGTGACATCTCTGAAGGTGTTGGAGATGTTACAGGCCATCACCACGCGGTTGCCTCTGGGTGCAGACACTTCTGATTCAGTGCATGTGGGGTTGTCCCAGGCTGTGTAGAGAACCCAGTCTTTACTTTGCAGCTGAGGCATGGTCTTTAATTCCCTACCAATGCCCCGGTAGTGATCCCAGAACTATTAGTGCTCCACTGTCAGCAATCATCAGGGGTACATGGCTCAACCTTCTGTAGCCCATACTTCAACCATACTGGGTCTATAAAGCCAAGGTCACTACCTGGGCCTGACCTTAGACTGACCATGCCGCCATTGATGGGGGAAGTCCTTTTGTGTATATGTTCATCTTTTTTTTTTTTTTTTTAAAGATTTTATTTTTATTATGTATACAACATTCTGCTTCCATGTATATCTGTACACCAGAAGAGGGCACCAGATCTCATAATGGATGGTTGTGAACCACCATGTAGTTGCTGGGAATTGAACTCAGGACCTCTGGAAGAGCAGTCGGTGCTCTTAACCTCTGAGCCATCTCTCCAGCCCGTTTATGTTCATCTTATTGGTTGATAAATAAAGCACTGTGGGCCAACAGGGAAGCAAGATAGGTGGGGCTAGGAGTCGAGGAGGATTCTGGGAAATGTAGTAAAGAGGAGAGTCTCCATGTGATCCTGTGAAGAGGACACGTGCCACTGGCACCCTCGATAAGTCTTTATAAAATATACAGATTAATGGTTATGGTTGATACTTAAGACAGAGCTAGCAAATAAGAAATCCTAGTCACTGGCCAGCAGCACTGTAACTAATATTAATCTCAGTGTGTTATTTGGGGGCCTTACCGTGGCGGCAGAACTTAGGTGGCTGGCACAAAGAGTTATTGTTATACACCATATCTAGCCTTGAGGCCATCCACTTGAGAGATGTAAAACCCAGACTTACTTTGTGTATGGGCATTCAGGGAGGCAGCCAGGAGAAGGAGGGTCCAGAGAATTCTGGGACATGGGCCAGTGGATGTTACAGAGTAGGCCACCATGGCTCATTCATTGAATGGGCCACAGGAAACAATTGTTCTGGTCAGCAGTTTTTTGTACACTACCTAGAGGAAGGAAAAAGAAGAGGTCAGAAGTCCCCAAAGCTGCCTCAGAGGCCCATAAAGACAGCACCAGTCTGAGAAGGGCTGTGCATCCTAGGGTCCTTGAGCTCCTCCTGGGTACTCCTCCACAGATTCCTGAGCCTGTGAGGGGCCCCAGGCACCAATGCACCACTTTCCTGCCGTCCTTACATTTGCTAAGGAGTGTGGGGCTGGCTGAGGGAAAGCAATGGGCAGATAGATGAAGCCAGGAGTGAGGAGCATTTGCTGGCTGTTCTGCACACTTCCTTCTTAGAGCTGTATAGTTAGCCAGGCAAACTGCTTGGGTTGTACTTTGTACAGTAACAGGGTCATGTTTACGGTTTTGTCCCATTGGCTTGCCCTATGCACTAAGTGGCCTCTGTTTGGTGCATAGTGCCTGAGGTCTCAGAGCTGTCTTGTCACCAGTGCCTGCTCTCCCCACATCATGCCCGTCCTTCACTTGCTCAGTCATCATCCTTGCACTGAGCACCATGGCTTATAGGATGTGGTCTGTGAGTCCAACAATGGCTGTCTCGTGCCAGAGAGGCCAAGAATCTGACAATTATTCAGTCCACTAGGCTGGACATCTCAGCTCTCATGGTCTGGTGCTGAAGGCCTGCAGGATTGCTGCTGGTCTTTAGTCTATGTTGAACTCCTGTAGAGGTTAGGTCCTAACACTGGTGAAGGAGTGAACACAGAAGCAACCAGACAGACGAAACTTCCAGTGAGGGTGAGGGCAAGCAGGCAAAAATCCAAGCTTCCTTCTTCCATTCCTCTTGTCTGCACGGCCACCAGAAGGTGCTACCCGTGTTTGGGGTGGTTCTTCTTGCTTCAAATAATCCGATCAAGGGAATTCCACACAGATGTTCCCAGAAGCTTGTGTTTTAGTTGGTCAGTGATGTGGTCAAGTTGACAACCAGGATTAGCCACCACAATAACTCATGCCAGAAAAGGTGAGACGTTGTTCAGATCTGCACCCATCTGCCAACCAGCCTTCCCAGTGCCTTCCTGCTTAAACCCTGAGTTCTGCCTACTTGCCCCATCACATATTACTTTTGTACTATTCTTCTTCTTCCTCTTCTTCTTCCTCTTCTTCTTCCTCTTCTTCTTCTTCTTCTTCTTCTTCTTCTTCTTCTTCTTCTTCTTCTTCTTCGCTTTTTTAGAGACAGGGTTTCTCTGTGGCTTTGGAGGCTGTCCTGGAACTAGCTCTTGTAAACCAGGCTGTTCTCAAACTCACAGAGATCCGCCTGCCTCTGTCTCCCGCATGCTGGGATTAAAGGCGTGTGCTGCTACCAACACCACCTGGCTGTACTATATACTTCTAAAGCACAGGCAAGCTTTTCATTTCTTCTGTTTAACATATGACAGGCCGCACCCCAGAGTCAACTAACTGACTGTCTTATGGTGGAGGCAACTTCTGATCCCTGGACACACAGGCTGCAGCACACACTATCCTTCACAGCCTCAGCGTGTAGTCCCAGCACAAGACTGAGGCCCCTCTGCACATACTCCCCACCAGTGCAGCCTCAGGGGTATGTGTGGGTCCGGGTCAAAGGGCCCCTGGGAGGTTGACTGGCAATAAAGGAAAGGAGAAGGGTTGGCAAAATATTGATACTTCCTGTTAGGGAACTTGTCTTCCAGAGAGCTCCAAACACAACATGACCTGACTCCTACTTATAGTTTACTGCCTCCTTTGCAGAATATTATAAACTGTCTCCTGACTCCTCCTGGCATCATAAACATGTGCACATGCATACACATATATGTACACATACATGCGTGCATGTACATACACACAAATACTATGCTGTGGGAGAATGAGACAGCAGAGGCGAACCTCTAACAACCCCGACGATGTCACTAACTCTGTGTTTCCCGCAGGCCTGGTATGTGCTATGCACACAGTAGGTACTCCAACAAGTGCATCTAGACCCACTCAGATGTAAGAAGGGTAAGTGTCCCCACCCAGCCTCTTCTGAAGCCTTACTTGACATGGACATGGCTCACAGATTTGTTCTTTGGGACATCAGCCAGTAGCCCTTAGGGAAGATTTGATCAGTGCTCCATGGGAGGCCTGGTCCTTATTCCTGGGCTGGAGCTAGGCTGGTCAAAGGTCAATCTTAGTCCTCATCTGGACCCAGTGACATGGGAAGTTAGCAGCCTCAGCCAAAAGAGTGTTTACGTGATGTCTACTGATTCACAGCTGAACTTAAGATAGGGACACCCATGGAAAGTGAAAGACAGAAGCTGGGCTGTGGGAGTTAGGTCCAGCAGTCCTGGGAGTCTGTGCCCGTCAACCCTGGAGACTCAGCTCTCTGGGGGAGGCAGGAAGCTCTCAGCTGGCACACGTGTGTTGAGGACTTTCATTTTCTACAAGAGTCTCCCTTTTGCTCTCGGGAAGCCTCTGAGATATTCTGCCATACCTCACACCCCCAAGTCCTGATTTCCACACAGTGTTTCACCTGAATCACTGTTTGAAACTCCCTTCCTGTTACCCCCTCACTTCAGGAATCAGACATCTGTGAAGTCCCCTTCAGAATGTCACTGTGTATGAAACACCACAAAACATTCGTATTGGAAGGCATGTTGGCCCTGAGGGTACCCCAATCCCTTGAAAAGCTGGAACTGACACCCTCATGATGGCCTCCACAGGGAACTCTTTGCTTGTCAAGAGTGTTGCTCGGGTTCCAGGCTTCTCTCTCCCATGGCTCAAAGCCAAGGCCATTCTCCAGCCTCAGACCCTGGTCATCCAGTAATGTTTCATGCTCACCATGAGGTCATCACAGTGGGAGCCCCAGATGGTTCTGAAATCCAGCTAGGGGAGTCCATGGTCACACCTGTCTTTTACTCTGAGGTACCTTTGTTTGGGGTGGTGCTGTGGTGGCTTTTGTCACGTCCCTGTGGTGCTGGCCAGGCACCAGAGACAGTTGGGTGTCTAAGTGAAAACCACAGTGTAGTGACAGCAGACCAAGACCCCTCTCCAGAAGGACTGAGGCCCTAGGGCCAGCTTCTTGTTCTGGCCTAGCTGAAGCTGGGCAGGTTACCCTGGCCTTGAGGTGGTTTTTGGCTTGCACTATGCCATGTGGTCTGAGGTTGGCCATCAGAGAACAGGCAACTATAGATCCTAACCCTAACCCTCAGGACACCTCTCAGCTCCCAAAGGAGAATTGTCCTATTGTTCCTGGAACTGGAAGCCCACCCCCTCTTTTCGGGAGCCTAACGTTGCCTCTCCTAGGGACCCAGCTAGAAATGGATTCAGGAACAAGTCAAAGGGGGTAGGAGAGACATGTCAATCTAATAGTCTTGCCCTCTCTGAGCCCTGGGCCCCTTGAGGCAGGGGAATTCTGTCCTCCCCAGGACACTGAGCAACATTAAGCTCTATGCCTTTGTTTCTTGTGGACTTTGGACCTTCAGGCTGAGAATCACAGGTGGATGTTCTCTTTGCACTAAGTCAGGTGAATCCTTGGTGCTCTAAGAGTCCTAGGTGCCCTTTCACCTTCTAATTGTGCATATTCTGTCCTTTGTTCCTTGTCAGTGACAGGACCAGCCCTGGCTGCCTGAGATCCTAGCCTCAGCTCAGCACAGAGAGTGGAATCCAGATGTCAGTGATCAGGCCCTTTTGGGTTCTGAGAGGCAGCACACACAGCAGACTGGGCCGCGTGCCTCCTGTCTGGCCTGGGACTATGCCACCTCGGCACCCTGCATCTCTTTTTCTGAGAAAGAGTAGAAAGATGGGGAAATAAGGGAGACATGGGAAAGAAAAGGAGCCCGAATGAAGCCGCTTGTTAGATGAGAATCAAGAATTCCAGCATGGTTAGTATTTCTTTCTTGAGAGATTACTTATATAGAGACAACATTCCTTTATATAAGATACTTTCAAATAAAATAAATTAATTGGCTGTGATGATACACACTTTTAATTCCAATAACTGTGACACGGAGGCAGGCAAAAGCAGGCAAATTCTGTGAGTTCAGAGCCAGTTTGGATTCCAAAACAAGGTCTAGGCCAGCTAGGGCTACACAGGGAGACTCTGCCTCAAAAAAAAAAAAAAAAAAAAAAAAAAAAAAGGTTGAAATAGCAATGACCATGCCTAAGGCCTGAGCATATATGAACTAAAGTATGCCCTTACTCATCTCCCTGACATTTTCTGGAACCCAAACAAACAAGACTATCACCTTCCATTTACAATAACGGTACTCTACCTTCTTGAATGTGTGGTCCAGAATTTACTTTATCAATTACAATCCTGTCTAGTGTCCTCAGAAGTATCCTTGCGTTGTCATTTAATTTTTTAAAAACAAGATGTGTTGGGCTGGAGAGATGGCTCAGAGGTTAAGAGCACTGACTGTTCTTCCAGAGGACCTGAGTTCAATTCCCAGCAACCACATGGTAGCTCACAACTGCCTTAAATGAGATCTGCAGCAGTCAGAAGACTATATACATAATAAATAATAAAATCTTTTAAAAAAACAAGATGTGTTTATTTATTTATTTATTTGGTATGTAAGTATTTTTGCCTACATGTATGTGAACCACACGCATGCCTGGTGCCCTCAGAGGTCAGAGAAGGGCATCTGTCCCTTGGAACTGGAGTTATGGACAGTGGTGAGCAGCCATATGGGTACCAGGAATTGAAGCTGGATCCTCTGCAAAAGCAGTAAATTCTCTTAACCTCTGAGCTCTTGCTCCAGCCTCATCATTTAAATGTCTTAGTAACCCTTTGAAGGCAATAACACATCAAAATCCTACACTTGACTATTTTAAACACAAAGAAGTGTGCTTCTCCTTTGAGAGACTCACACCCACACTCCTGGGTGTGTCTCACTCTCCCTGAGTTCCTTTCTCCCTGTTAACCCCAAATCAATCTATGCTAATAATGTGCTTTTAGGGCTGGTGAAGTGGTTCAGCAGGTAAAGACAGTTGCCCCAAAACTGTGACCACTGGGGATCTATCCCCAGAAACCTTGTAAAGACATAAGGAAAAACCAGACTCAACAAAGTTGCCCTCTGACCCCTGCATCTGTGCACACAAACATACCCGCACCCATACACACACCCACACGCCCACACACCAATTTTTAGTGTCTTTTCCGGGTGTGGTTGTATCTGCCTTTAATCTCAGATCTCTGGAAGGAGAGGAGCCAGAAAAATGGGAAAAAAAAGAAAGGGCCATCTGCTCAGCCAGCACAGGCATTAGCCTCCTTGCAGTGGAGTGGGGCAGGTGGTGGGCTACCTTAGAGAGGGTGAGGCCAGTGAGGGAGAAGCTGGCACTGTCCCCCTCTCTGGCCTCTGCTTTGTCTGTAGTCTCAGATTCCAGCCACCTTAGACCCTGGGAACCTCTAGAGTTCTTCCAACTATAACAGGACCTCTTTACCTAGGACAACAAAATAAGCAGAAGCAGGGTGAGCCCGGCAGCCGTCTCCTTTACTCTCCAGTTTCCTATTCAACTTTGCACGTAGGCATGGCAGTTACTCTCGGAGCATCCCTAACTCTAAACCCATTGCAGCTGGGGAAACAAAGATAGAGTCACTGAGGCATCTGCCTGCTCCTGCCCACCAAGGTGCACGAAAAGTCTCCAGCCATTGTTCTCAAAGTGCAGTGGCCCAGGGTTCCAGGACAGCATTCACTTCTTGGGAGCCTCATTATCCCTCAAGCAACAAGGACTTCTTGGCAACACAGTACTCAATCAGAACTGAGACAGCGACCAACCAGACCACACCGTGACCAGGACTTCTTACTTATGTAGACCCTTCCTCTTCCTCTATTTAAGCCCAAAGCTCAGTTACCACCTGAAAGATGGGTTGACAGACTTCGGTGCTATCCTTGCCTAAGGACCGTGTTGGTTAAGTTCCCTTCCTGTACTTTTGTTTGTTTTCTTAGGGGGTGAGCAGCAGAACCCACATGTTGGAATCCCTAGCTGGAATCTGTTTCAGGACTCAGGTTACACAGGCGGCATGGAGTGTCACCTTTCTGACACCCTCTTCCCAATGCCTTTGCAATTAATACCTCACTGAATCCCCTGACGGGTCTGTCGTCCTGACCCGTTTCTAGCGGATGTGAGCACTGAGCCAGAAAGGGGTCAGGAGCAGATTCGACCCCCTTTGTAGCGTGGCCTTCAGCTCAGGGTTGGGCTGGAAGTTATATGCATGGAGCCTCAAGAATTTTGGAGTAGCAAGAAAGTCACAAGAGGAGCCTCCAGCCCCACAACCAGAAGTTGGCTTCTACTTAGATTAAGATAAGAACAAAACAACAGCATACGCAGTGTCCCTGACAAACATGACAGAGATCCCGATTCTGAGTGGCCAGCGGCAGAAGTTCACTATACAGCCACCCTGCCCCATATGCACCAGGTCCCTCTTCTGTAGACCTGGGCATTTGCCTGCCCCGGCTTCCTGATTTCACAGTCAGGGCGCCATTCTCCTCTTCCCATTCAGTACACACCGAAGAATCCAGCTGCTGCCTCTGCCCCTCCTGGAGCTCAGTGTGAGGCACCTGGAGAGACGGATCTCCTCTGTTCCCGGGGTCCAAGGCACCTGAGCAAGTACCTCAGTCTCACCTTTACTCTGGCAAATCCTTGAAGCAAGAGGCAGCCAGTGAAGTGAGGGTCCCAGGGAGGCTGCGGCCAGGGACACCCTGTCTGTGGGTTTCATCCTCATATACTCCTTAGAGCCCCAAACCCTCTGGGCACCACCGTTCCCTCCAGTCCTCACCTGTGTACATGCTCAGCCTGCTTCTCTGGTTGGACTCTTGATTTCATCCAGCCCAGAAGTCTGAGAGAAGGCGTTCCAAGTACCGCCCACTTGTATACTTGGTCTGGCCTCACCTGAGAAGAAAAAAAACTCTGGAAAGCATGTGACTTTCAGGAAGTACCCTGAGTACACATAACAGTGCCAGAAGTTTCTTAACGACTCCCTCATTAATACATTTTAATCAGAAGTCCTGCATTAGCTACTCATCTTAGCATCACAGGAGGAGGAGGGTCCAGGCTTTTTCTAGAAGAGTCCTGGCTGGGGCCAATATTTGATTCAGGGCTCAGGGGCTGCTCCTTTAGGAAAACTGGGTGCATTTGTTTCCCTGCATGGGACAGCACAGGCGTGACCACTCTGGGCAAGCACATAGGGAAAGGCAGGAACTTTAGGATTGAGGTAAGGAAGGCAGGAGCCTAGTGATCCACACTGGACACAGTCCGTGGATTCCATACTCACGGGGTATCCAGATACCTCTAGTGCCTACCCATGTTGCAGAGAGGGTCAAATAACCATGATCTCTTGATCCCTCCTGGCAGGGCCTTGGCTGACAGAGCAGAGGTAGGGGTCCTTGGTATGGTGGGGCAAGAAGTCTTGGAGGGCAGATGAAGATTTCCTGTGTCTCATTAACACCTTTCATGCAAAAGTGAAACTAGTTTGTTTGTTTTGAAACTGCAAGACCAGGGTAAGAACATTCCAAGTCACCATGTCCAGTAACAGTCAGAACTCAGTGTCAATGTCCACAGGTGATGTGTGCTCAGCCTTCTGGAGTTTCTGTGTGCACAAATACACTTTGATCAGGCATGTCTCCTCCAGTGTGTATGAAGTTCTCCTGTGTCTCACAGATGACACAGCTGCTGTGTCCCACCTGGCTCCACTAGGAGTAACCCTCTGCCTGTTCCCGTCTCTTATCCATGGGGTTTTCAGAGGCTCATGTTCCAAGGTCATTCTCGGTTTCTTCAGTAGGATTTGCAAAGAGTTCAGGAATGCTAGGTGTTTATCTCCTGTTGTCCCCTGAGCCTTAATCCTATTTTTAATTAAGTGTGTGTGTGTGTGTGTGTGTGTGTGTGTGAGAGAGAGAGAGAGAGAGAGAGAGAGAGAGAGAGAGAGAGAGAGGACAACTTCAAGTGTCCTATCTTAGGCACTGTCCACATTTCTGAAACAGGGTCTCTCATTGGCCTGGATTTCACCAAGTATGTTAGATTGGCTGGCCAGTAAGCCCCAGGGATCCTCCTGTCTCTACCTTCTCAGTGCTGGGATTACAACTGTGCACACTATACTCAGCTAGCATATTTATTTATTTATTTATTTATTTATTTTTTGAAACAGGGTTTCTCTGTGGCTTTGGAGGCTGTCCTGGAACTAGCTCTTGTAGACCAGGTTGGTCTTGAACTCACAGAGAGCCACCTGTCTCTGCCTCCCGAGTGCTGGGATTAAAGGTGTGTGCTACCACCACCCGGCTCTCTCTCTCTCTCTCTCTCTCTCTTTTTTTTTTTAAGAACTCAGCTTTTTTTTTTTTTTAAGAATTTATTTATTTATTATGTATACAACATTCTGCTTCCATGTATATCTGCACACCAGAAGAGGGCATCAGGTCTCATAACAGATGGTTGTGAGCCACCATGTGGTTGCTGGGAATTGAACTCAGGACCTCTGGAAGAGCAGTCAGTGCTCCTAACCTCTGAGCCATCTCTCCAGCCCCACACTCAGCTTTTTATTTTATTTTTTAAATGGGTTCTGGGGATCAAACTTGGGTCCTTATGTTTGTAAAGCAATCACTTTACCAACTGAGACATCTCTCCAATCTGTCCCTTTGTCTTTCATGTTTATTGGGGCTGCATGCATGGTTCCATGGTCTCATACAGGGTCATCTGTAGATAGGGCTCATATCTTTGTGTGTTCTCTTCTTGGGACATCGAGTTCTATAGGTGTCTCCGTATCCGGGTGGCCGATGGCATGGGTTACTCACTATGCTATTTGGACTGACTTGAGCCATGATCGATGGGGTAAAGGGTGTGGCGAAGCCTTGGGAATGGAGCAGGAGGAAAGATGAGGACCCAGGGTGGAGGGAAGGCTCGGATTGCAGCTGAGGTCCCTGCTGTCAGGAGCTTGGTCTTCAGGGACATTTGCCTCTGGGGTCTGACTTATGTGCCTACATCTGCACCATCAACTGAATTAAAAGACTGGTCTGACTGAAGGAAGACCTGGCCCTGGCCCTGAAGAAGAGACCCCAGGCTGTGACTGCTGCAGGAGCACAGCAGAAGCAGTTCGTTGGGACCAATAGGTAGCCAGGAGACACCATAAGAGTGGCCTTTCTCCTAGGAAGAGAGTGACAGGCTTATGTCCAGACCCAAGGTCAAAGACCCTGATGGCCGTGATCTCCCAGGACAGCAGGACAAGGAAGACTTCCCAGGAGTCTCCTGTAAGCTTTCACGCTAATGACAGCGTCGGTGTGTGTCACTGTGCAGGGTGATCTCATGGCGCCTGCAGAGACAATGCATGTTCACATCATACAGGAACGCACGTCCCAGAGCACACTCCTGCCTGCGTGACAGAGTTACTCCCTGTGCTGGTGGTGAGTTTGAGGTCCTATGACATGGACAGCAGTACAGTGTACGTGCAGATGAGTTTCTTGGGACTGGCTTCCCACTTTGTGAGGACAAATCTGTTTGCAGGCAGCATCTGGCCGGGTGGCCTTTGAAGGTCCCTATAAGAATTCTATGCCCCAAAGGACTTTTCTCTTTGGCTTTGATGACTGAGAAAACCAGGGCAGGGGAGCACTTTTTGAGTGGCACTCACGCAATCCCCAGAAGATAAAATCTGAAAAGATAGAAGCCACAGAGAAGGGAGCCCAATTGAAGCCCCGACTCAGTTTTCTTCTAGGCTTCCTGCAGCTGCAGGGACCTCATGGACTTTGAAGTTTCCCCTTCTCAGCAGAGGTTCAGAACTTTTGATGGAACTTCCTGCATCAGCACAGTTTGCTGTATAGGAAAAGCATGACGTGCTTCAGAGGCTAAGACACTCAGGGCCTGAGCTGTAAGCTTGCCCAGTGTAAGAGGGGCCGGGGAGCCGATGGACAAGACCTGTGATCCTGACTCTTCTCTGTCAACGTGAATGCATTTAGAATCACTGTGGAATCACACCTCTCCAGATGTGTTTGACTGTTTCCAGAAAAGTTTAACGGAGGAGGATGTGGGCAGCACCATCCCGTGGGCTGGGGTTGGCGTTGATGTTGCACAGAAAAGAGACAGCAGGCTGAGCACCAGTGTTCGGTTTTCTGCTTCCTGTCTGTGAACACAGTGCTTCCAGCTGCGTCATTCACATGTCTGCCACATGTCTTCCTCCCCACTACAATAGACTATATGCTCAAACTTAACCAAAATCAGTCTTCCTTCCCTAAGCTGCTTGTATCAGGAATTTTGTTCCAACAACAAGAAAAGTAACTAACACGTGGCTCCAAACCAAGACCGCATTGAAGTGCTATGGGTCACCTCACTTTTCTCTGAGAAGCACAGGTCCTTCGGCGTCTGGGCACAGGCTGCAGCCTCAGAGACACTGTGGGGCGGGCTGGCTCTGGAGGCCACAGGCACCAAGAGCATTCCTGGCCTCCGGTTTCCTTCAGGCACCGGCGTGTGAGGTTTCCTGTAGATTTTCATGTTTTTGACTAACGGTTGTATTTCCCTGCCGACCTGATGATCTCTTCGTTGAATTATTTATTTATTTAAAGATTAGCATCCAGGAGGATTTTCTAGAGTGTGGCCTACTTAGTGGTCGATGAAATGGCTCAGAAAGTAAGAGCATTTGCCTGATGACCTGAGGTCGATCCCTAAAACCTATGTAAAAACCAGATGTGGAGGCATGTCTCTGTAATCCCAGTCTCTTAGGAAGAGGTAGGAAGTAGAGACTGGAGAATTGTGTGTTTGCTCACGGGCTGTCGAGGCTGGAATATACAGCACAGCAGCAGAATCAAGAGAGATCAGCCTCAAAACATGGTAAAGACAAGAGCTGACTCCCAAAAGTTATCCTCTGCCCTCTATATATGCATCCCGGCATGTCCATACCCACACTCACACAACAACAATGGTAATAAAATAATTAATAATAATAATAAAGTATGGAATTTCTATGAAAAACTCCTTTTTTAATCTATATGTAAGGAAAAACAGCATTGTAACCAAGACAAAAGGTCAGAAAAGAACAGTCGGTTATGGATACGAATCAGAGAGTTGGGGCTGGGGGTCTGCTGAAGAGAGGCCCACGGGAGTCCCAGGGCTGACTGTCTTCCCCAGGAGAGCACTGCCTGTCAGCAAGCACCTACGCCTTCCATAGACCCCTGTCCTGAGGGCACTCGGCTTTCCAGTGCAGGAGTGGGGCAATGGTTCATCTCACACTTCTTATCTTCCTATTTGGCCCCTGGAACTTGACATCTGGGTTTCTCAAACTTGTTACTATTGTCAGAAAGCAAGTGTGTAGGGCCGGGCCTTGGTGGCACACACCTTTAATCCCAGCACTTGGGAGGCCGAGGCAGGCGAATGTCTGTGAGATCGAGACCAGCCTGGTCTACAAGAGTGAGTTCCAGGACAACCTCCAAAGCCACAGAGAAACCCTGCCTCGATCCCCCCCCCAAAAGAAAGCAGATGTGTGCCCAAGTTCTACTTGATGAAGATCTTGGTGCAGTCCTAGGCTTGCTCTGGAGATCTGTGGGTAGCAGAGAGATGCTGACCTCAGGGGCTCAGCAGAAGCAAAGGAGCCCAGGCCACTGAAGGAGGCAGAGGGTGGAGATGCTGAGGGCAAGGACTGTGCAGATGGGAAATTCCCCAATTTTGGTAAGAGTTGAGGGGCAGATCAGATGACTGAAGACCATAGTCTGGAGGCTGTCCTCCTGTTGATGTGACTATGCCCAAACTGTTTTCCAGAGTCCAATGTCCTTCTTCAGTGAGTCACTGTCCCCTCCTCTGCATAGAACCAAGGGTTACATCACCCCTGGGGAAAAGTCTTCTGTGCCCATCAAACATGAACAGTCTTCTACTCTGCCAAACATGGGATAATGGCTCCATGGTGTTGGGTTTCCAGACGGTCATAGTGGCCGCCAAGGGCTAAGAACATGACAAGCCCATGCTGGTGGCCTTTCTCTGTTATCAGCTCTCCAGGCAGCTACTCCAGCTTCCACTGGCCCACAGACTTAGAGCCTCCTTAATTAGACAGGGAGAGATGAAAGGAGAGGGGGGAGGGTGAATGCCTGCACTCAGACCTGTGTTCAGATAGGCACAGACCACCCATCATCTTATATACTGCATACATGAATGGCCAGCCAGCTATGCTGAGAACACCCACCTCAGTCTTACACTCTTTATCCCAGTGGAACCTGGGTCTAAGCCCATGGTGGGCTTATTTCCGGGGCATCATAGGTCTGAAACACCCTGATCAGAAACCACAGGCTCCCTCCTAAACACAAGTTCCCAAGAGTCCCGAGAGAATCCTGAAGACTATAGACTCCATGCTGCTCTCCAAGGTGTCCAAGTGTCAGAATAAAGCCTTGAGGACAGGTGATCCTCGCAGACCCAATTCAGGGCCTATATTCTTAGCTATGGAAGACTTAAAGCATTTTTGCAGTGGGGCCTGCTGTCTTGGTCCTGTGTGGCCTCCATAGTCCCCCTGAGCCCCCGTTGTGGCAAAACTCAGGGCACACCCCAAGGAGGTATGGAGCAAGAATCTCAGGAAGACCCCACCTGTGCCTCAAGTCAGGTACCACGGCATGAATCCACTGGGACTTCAAAGAACGGTGGTGCCTGTGGCAGATTAGGGCGCCGATTCCTGTGAGTCCCAAGATCAAGATGACAGCGACCACGACTCCCACAAGGGTATCAGGCCTGGCTCTCTGCTGAAAGTGCTTGACTGGATCTGAAGTGGGTCAGGAGGAGACAGGGATGACGCTTACCACACTGGTTCTTTACTACCTCATCCCTCCCTGGTTCACAGTCCTATTCTTCCCATTGTTTGCCACCTGCTGACCCCACAGCCTCCTGGGCAGTGACACCCAGTGGGCATGTACAGGAAGGGCTAAGGGTGAACAGTCCCAGGTGGTCAGCACTTGGCTTCACAGCATCAGGAGCAACTAGAGTGCTAAGAAGCCTGGGGACAGGTTATGAC
>NC_048600.1:133552577-133662577 GCF_003668045.3 Cricetulus griseus
CTCCCAAGTCACTCCCCCACACTCCACATACTGGCCCCACCCTCTTTCCTCCTCACTCCACAGCCCCCTCCTCACCTGAAACAGTCAGGGTGAAGTTTTTGTAATCTCGCTGGTGTCCATGCAGCTGCCACAAGTACAGCCCTGTGTGGACATCCTGGGTGTCATTGATCATGAGCCGTGCCTGGCCCCCTTGAACCTGCAGCTCCCAGTCATCCAAGCGGGAGTTTCCTTGGGGTGCCTCATTGAAGATGATCTGGCCCTCCAGCCAGATGGAGACATCAGCGAAGGTGTTAGAGATGTTACAGGTCATCACAGCACGACTGCCTCTAGGCACAGACAATGCACTCTCGGTGCACAGGGGACTGTCCCAGCCTGTGTGGAGAGGATGATCACATATGGGCAAGGCAGAGTTGCAGGGCAGTTTCTGGCCTCTCTTGTAGGCCATGGGCAGAGATGTCAAGGCCTCCAGGAAACAGAATGAGTTATTTTCACTGATTACATAAGTACACACCGTGTGGAAGGAGTGGAATGGCAGGGATTTCACTATCTATCTGGGGATGCTGGATCTGGAGAGTGCTGTTGGGGGACTCCCTGGGACCCATTTTCTACACCCACTCTGATTGTCCTTAGTGTCTGTTGACCTGAGTGACTGCTGTCCAGATGATGCCTAGGCTTCTGGACAAGGCTGGACGTATCCAGAGGATTAAGCAGGTCCTCAGCTATGTGGTGCCCCCATTGCCTGGCCAGGGCACCCTCTTTCCCTTGCAGCCTGGGTGTAGTTTTGGGCAGTCCCACCAGTGTTCTGCCATCACCTCCAAGTGTCACTGGTCCTCTGTTGTTAGCCATCCTTAGATGTACATGGTTCACACTTCTGTAGCCCAGGGGCACAGCGCTCCTGCCAGTCTGTGGTGCTGAGTCGGCTGGGTGGCAGATATCACCTGGATCTAACTTTGGTCCATCCTTCCCATCCTGTCTGCACCCTGTACCTCTCCCTCTAGCACAAGACTCAGACCTACTTTCATTCTGTGCATTCACCGAAGCAGCCAGGAGCAGGATGCAGACCACCCTGGCAATGTGGGCAGTGGACACCAAGGGGCACCTCTTCATGGCCAGGTGGTAGAATGAGAGGCCTTAGGAGACCCTTGTCATTTCCAGCTGTCTGAGTACACTACCTAGAAGAAGGAAAGCACAGAGGTCAGAGGCCCACTGAGACTCACGCAGAGCCTGGTGGGAGCAGTCCTAGCTGGGCCAGGGGTGCACAGCTCAGGGTCCCTGAGCTGTTGACCAGCTCTGCCTGACTACCTGAGCTTCTGCAGGATTCTGAGCCACGGGTATCTGGTGAGGTGTCACAGGCTGTGGTAAACACATGAAGCTAGGAGCAAGCAGCACCAGGCTGAATGTCGGGCACTTCCTCTGTATAGCTTTCCACTGAGCTAGCACCTGCCTGGATGTCACTATTTATGGGAATGGAGTCACAGCAGAGAAACATTTTAAGTCACTTGTATTGTTTGTTTATTTAGATAGTATCTTGCTAAGTAGCTCTGGGTGACCTTAAATTTGTATCTCCTAGCCTCAGCCTAAAAAAATGCTGGAATTATGGGCAGATACCACCACACATGAGTGATTACAGATAGAAATATGATCAGAAAGCATGAAGGATTTCCATATATCTCTGTTTGACTCAGCTCAGAATTTTTCTTGTTGCTGACTTCTTTCTTTCCTTCCTTCCTTCCTTTCTTTTTTCTTGAGATAGGGTGTTACTGTGAAGCTCAGGCTGGCCTGGCACTTGCTTTGTAGCCTAGTCTGGCCTCAAATCACAGAGGGCCCCCTGCCTCTGCTTCCGGAGTGCTGGGATAAAAGGTGTGTGCCACCATACCCGTCTCCTTTGCTGCTAATACCTTGCATCAGCGGTGTCCGTCACAGTAACAGACTTACAGGACATACCCTCAGTGCCTGGTGTTCTCCTTCCACACAGGGTTCCTTCTTAGTTTAAGCAAACCATCCAGAGGTACAGCACACCCCATCTTGGGCTATGTGAGTGGAACCCCAGACTCTCAAATTCCTGCCCTACCCTGCCTCAGCACCAACGCCCACCTCCACCTTGGTTCATGTGCTGCTGCCTCACCTGCAATCTGTTCCCAGCCCCAGGAGAGCAGACTCCTGGCAAGGCAAAGGAGCTCTCCCTCCAACAGCCATGTTTCGAGCTGTTCCAGGGTGACAACTTGAAGTCGGTTCTGTATTATGGGGTTCCAGGACTGTGGCTGGAGTATCTTTGAGTTTATGGAAGTTGGTGTTGGGTTTTTTTTTTATCTTATTTTTAAAAGCTTTTCTGGACAAGCATAATATTGCATGCCTGTTATCTTAGTCCCCGGGAGGCAGAGAAATGAAGATTTGAAGATCAAGGTCAATCCCCATTGCACAGCAAGTTCAAGACCAGCCTGGCGTTCATGAAACCTTGTCTCAAAAACCAAAACAAACAGTAACCTTTTCTTTTCTTTTTTCCTTCTTTCTTTCTTTCTTTCTTTCTTTCTTTCTTTCTTTCTTTTTTTGAGTCAGGATCTTTCTATAGAGCCCCGTCTGATCTTGAACTTGAGATCCCCTGCCTCAGCCTCCTGAATGTGCCACCACTCCTGGCCTTTTTCTATTCCTAATTTATTGTTGCTAGAAGGGTAGTTTGCTTAAATCACTACATTTCTCCCACATTCCTTTAAAAACAACTGGGCACAGAGAAGTATGAGGTTAGCTGGTCACAGTGGCTCACGCCTGTTCTTCCCACACTGGGAGGGGCAGGCAGGAAGACTTCCGTGTTTGAGGCCAGATGGAGCTTGAGACTCTGCCTTAGCCTACCACACTTCTCTCCTGCCCTCCCCAAAGAAAGAAATAAGGAAAACTATATGATAGAGACTTCCAGACAGACACAAGCCGAGAGAGCAGCCAGAAGCCTGTAAAACCATCCTATCTATATGCACACACACACACACAAATGAGATCGTTTTCATGTGAAGCATAGTTAGGACACCTCCCTCTCAAACTCTGCCTCTCCCTGTCATACCACCTGTCCCTCAAAACACTTATCCACTGAATGACTGTGACTGACCTTATTTGGAATTAAGCCACTACAGTGTAGACACTTAGCATGAGGCTATACTGGATCCGACAAGCTGTGTCCAGTAGGGTTGGTATCTGAGAAGAAGGAATTTGGCACATAGGCACAGAGGTGACGGCCATCTGACACTGAGGCAGAGATGAGACTGGTGCAGCCACAGCCCTCAGCCACAATACCTAGTGTCCTGGAGCCTCAGGACAAAAATAGACCCTCCCCGAGCCTGTTTGTTGTAGTCATGGCACCCAGGACTGGGAGAAAATAAATTCCTGCAGTTGTGAACTGTGCTATTTGTGGTCACCTGAAGACCAGGACCTTGCAATGGGGTCGGGGATTAAACTTAGTGGTAGAGTACTTGTCTAGCAGGTGTAAGGCCTCTCCTCAATGCCTGCACCCTCCCTCTAGTGATAAAGAATCCAGGCTTTACCCAACTGGTGTCATCACACACAAATCCCAGACACATGAGGAGGGTTTTAGAATCTCCTGCTCCAGATGCCCTCCTTACTGGAATCTGTCCATTCTACTGACCACTGAACCCTGTCACTCACAGATCATCTGTGGATCCACAGCACTGGGAGCCAGTGCTCATCTCCCATGGCCTCTTCTTGCCCCTGGAGGGTTTCTGTTTTGCACACTGACCTTGCTAAGTTAGTTTCGCTTGTAGTCGTCTGACTTCTCATTAGTTTATGAGACACTTGTTTTGTTTTTTTAAAGACTTTTATGTAAACAACATTCTGCCTGCATGTCTGCCTGCAGGCCGAAAGAGGGCACCAGATCTCATTATAGATGGTTGTGAGCCACCATGTGGTTGCTGGGAATTGAACTCAGGACCTCTGGATGAGCAGCCAGTGCTCAACCTCTGAGCCATCTCTCCAGCCCTTATGAGACACTTGTGTTTAGAGGAACACGTTGTCTGCCTTACACAGGCTAATTCCTTTCTTGTTCATTCCCCTCTCTCTCAACTCTTTAAAATGTTTACCGGAGGCAAGCTGGCATTGGTGGTGCACACCTTTAATCCCAGAACTCAGGAAGCAGAGGCAGGTGGATCTCTGTGAGTTCGAGGCTAGCCTGGTCTCCAGAGCGAGCGCCAGGATAGGCTCCAAAGCTACACAGAGAAACCCTGCCTCGAGAAACAAACAAACAAAAAAAAATTGTTTACCGGAGGCTGAAGAGATAACTCAGCTGGTAAAGTGCTAAGCAAGAGGACCTGGGTTTGACTCTTAGAACATACATTAAAAAGTCAGGTACTGAGGCAGGAGTGGTGGCACACATCTTTAATTCTAACACTCAGTAGGTAGAGACAGACAGATCTCTGTGAGTTTGAGGCCAACCTGGTCTACAAAGCCAGTTCCAGGACAGAGAAATCCTGTCTCGAAAACCAACCCAAACCAAAACAACAACAACAACAACAACAAAAGTCAGTATGAGGGCTAGACTGATGGCTCAGCAGGTAAGAACACAAGTTACTCTTCCCGAGGACCATGATTTGATTCTCAGCATCCACATGCTGACCTACAATGCTCTGTAACTCTAGTCTCAGGAGATCTGATGGCCTATTCTGGCCTCCAAGGGCACAAGGCCCTCAAGATTATATCTCTAGACGTAAATGCAGGCAACACACCCATGCACACAATATTAAAATCTTTTAATTAACAAAAGAAAAAGTCAGACATGGTGGCATACACCTTGCCACTGGGGAAGTGGAAATAGGAAGATCTTTGGGGCTCGCTGGGCAGCCAACCTAGCCTACTTGGTAAGCTCCATGCCAACGAAAGACCGTATCTCAAAAAAGCAAAGTGGACAGTGCTGGAGGAGTAACACCTCCCACAAGTGTGTACAAATGCACCCACCCACAAGTGTGTACAAATGCACCCACCCACACATGTGCAAACACACACACACACACACACACACACACACACACACACACACACACACGTTTGCCAAGTTCTCAAATCTTCCTGGAAGCCATATTGAAAACTGTGACTATGAGAGTCCATTATAGGCAGCATGCCATGAGACACTGACTAAGCAGGACTGGCTGTCCACTGCACCAAGAGCCCTGATGTTAAGTACTTGTGGCCCTAAATTGGGCACCTTCCTTTACTTTGCAGGTTTCGGCAAGCAGCTTTGACACCTGACTTAACACCTGGCTAAACAATCTCCCTTCCTTGATTTTTATCTTTCTCTAGATCTGTTTCCTAGGCAGAATGGTGACTTAACTCTGCACCTTGTTTCCTTAGAACCAGGAGTTTGCCAGAACCTATCTTGCACCCTCCAAATGCAGCCTGTGCACTTTAGTGCTCCCACCCCTGCCCATCATCAGGGTTCACACAACCAGTTTCCCAGCATTCTGGGTTGCTGGGAACCTGAATGGGTGGAGACTTTTAGAGAGGTGTGGCAACGCTCTTGAGGGTGCTTTCCACCACTGACAAGATCTACCTACTACTTTCCCTGAGACAGTGCTATGGAATACTTTCTCCAACATTTTCTCCCAAGTTTCTGCCAGAACACAGCCTCCTGAGTGACCTTGCTGAGCACGCTCTGGGTTTGCTGAGTCTCCAGGCCTCCCTTCTGCTCTCAGAACTGCAGTTGATGAAGAGCGGGCCCTGTCTGGGGTGCTGTCCCACCCCAAAACTGGGCTGTGTATGGGGCCTCATCTCATATTAACCTCTGTCTGTCTTGCCTCTATAACCAGAGGAAACTAGGCAGGCCACTTTTGGATCTTCTGTTTCTCACCTGTCTCCTCTTCAGCAGGGCTGTGGTTGGCAGTGGGGCAGGGAACAGCACTGGGTCCCCTTGGTTCTAGGTGTTTTGCTGGATCGTGATGTGTAGAGAACATCTACCACTGCATGTCCTAACCCTGGGGCCTTTGCAGGTCCATGTAAAGCAACCTTCCAGGATGGCCAAGGCCACTGTCTTGTCATAGAGGTCTGTCCTGGGGTGGCCTGGGCTACTATGGATCCCTTCTGGAGACCACTGAAGAATTCCTGGCCTCAGAGACAGCACCTTTGTCTTCTGAGACACCGGCTCTTTGCTGCCTGAAGATGTCCTTTCAGAGAGAGGGGTGCACCCCAGTTCCACCACGCATTTCTAGGCTTAGCAGGCAAGGGTAGACCAGGGTCTCTCTTGCCTAGAAGAACACAAGGACACAATCCCAAGAGCCAGCCATTGACTGAAGACTCCAACCCCACAGATCCTGTTTCAATCCCTTGGGAGACGTGAAGGCCCAGCCCAGGCAGTGTCACAGACCCAGTCGAGCATCTGCCTCCAGGACATGAGGCCAGAATCTGGTAGTCAGCTGGCCTTCTGCAGTACAGCACCCAGCTCAGTGAGGAAGCACAGAGATCCCTGGCTCGGCTGCTGCCTGAAGGATGACAGCCAGCACTTTTTTCATGTTAGTGGTCGACCTGTTGTGGGTGTCCACTCAGGGCTAAGTCCCATGAAGTTTTTGCTCACTGTCATGTGGCTAGGAAGGGTAGCTGTCACAGAGGTCTCCACCCTTGCTGGGAGCTGATGGCCCCCTCCCTGCGAGGACTCCAGTCCTTTGGGGGAGGGGGGCTCATTTTCCCAAGACACAGAATAGCTGCCCCGAGGGAATCAGGCTCAGCCTTGGCTTTTGCCTGGAACTCCTATACCCAAGACAGGCAATGCGGTTTCCAAACTGCAAATATTAACTTGAAGGTGGGAAGTAGTTGGAGAGAGTGCTGTCCTCCAAGGAAATAATGAAAGGAAGAAGCAGCCACTGAGCACCCTGGTGTCTGGTCTGAACGTGTGCGTGTGCATGTCGGTGTGTGTAAATGTTTGGGGTGCGGGCGTGAGCACCGGCAAAGGCTCAGGATCCTACATAAAAGTGCGCACGCACATACCTGTGGGCGATGAGTGTGCAGGAATCTGGGCTACTGGGTGAGTGCACTTTTTCTTATTCGCAGGCCTGGAGCACAGTGTCTGTCTTTCCATCCTCCCATCCATGTATGTTTAGAGGGCAGAGAGGAGAGCTCCATCCTACTTGTCCCACTCAGCGGATGCTGAAGAATTACACTGCCTCTACTCCCCCAGAGCCAAGCCCAAGGCACCTGCAGACAGGTTCTGCCGAATGCCGAACACAGCCCTGACCCTGTCTCCTGTGATTCTGAATTCCAACCGCCTGACTAGGTGGCCCACCTCTGCCTTGGCTCAACCCATTTCTGAGGAAGCCTTTCCCAGTCCACAGAGCCCTCAATCCTCAGAGCACCCAGACAGCACCTTCAAATCCTTGCTCCCTGCACACCCGAGTGCCTCACCTGCTCCTTCTGCAGCAAGCGCTCCCGTGTTATCGCCACAGATGCTACTGGATGTCTGAATTTGGCCAACGCAGTGGGAAACTGAAAGCCTAGGGGGAGGGGCTAGAGGAGGCAGTCTGTCCGGTCCCTTGCCAAGCATTGTGTCAGGAAGCCACTCAACTTTCAGGAACTACTGAGTTAACATTAACAGTGCCACGAGTTTCTTAGTGAGTCTATCATTAGCGTGTTTTAATTAGAAGGCCTGCATTAGCGGCAGGAACACTGGAGGAGGGTCCAGGATTTTTCTAGGAAAGCCCTGGCTGGAGCTGGTGTTTGCATTAGGTCTCAGGGGCTGCTCTTTGGGGGACTGTGTGGGTTTGCTTCACTGCAGGGGTCAAGGCTGGAGGTGCCTTAGGTTTGATCTGTCTGGACAGCCTTGGGGGTGTGTGGCAGAAACACAATGCAGGGTAAAATGGGGTGGGCAGCTGGAGAGTTCCAGAGATAACATCCTTTGTCAACCACACAGTGAGGCACCAGGACAGAGGGCGTCTGCTCTGCTGATCCGCATCCAGGTCCTACACCTTGCAGACAAACCGAATAAGGTCCCCTGGGCCCCACCTGGAAAAGGTCCCAGATTCAGGGAGATTGCAAGCATTTGACACCTGCTTCTCCTAAGGAGGGCTTGCAGCCTTGCAGACTACATCTAAGAAGCCTCACAGTGAGAAGCAGCCTGCTGTCCACTGCAGCTACTCGGGGGAAGGGCTGCTGTGGACCCAGCTCCAGCCTCCTAGTGGCTTAGTAGTGCTTCGAGGTCAGCCTAGTGTCTACACTGTGAACTTTCTCATGGACAGTAGGAGGAGGAGCCTATGGCCATGGATGGTCCCCATAGGGAACCCCAGGGAAGATACACTTGCAGAGCCGGAGATAGGTTAGGTGGCCCTGAAGAGGGTTTGTTGACATCCCGAGTGGATTTGTGAGATGTAATGAGATCTGCATTTAGAAAATCTTGCTGGGCAGTGGTGGCACATGCCTTTAATCCCAGCACTCGGGAGGCAGAGGCAGGCAGATCTCTGTGAGTTTGAGACCAGCCTGGTCTACAAGAGCTAGTTCCAGGACAGCCTCCAAAGCCGCAGAGAAACCCTGTCTCAAAAAACCAAAAAGAAAAAAAAGAAAATCTATGCCCACAGGAGTACAGTGGACACTAGGGCAAGAACTGAGGCCCCACGGAGACTCTGTAGGATGTATGTGGCCTTGTGGAGACCCAGAGGGAGAACTCAGAGATGTGATCTCTATGGGTGAAGATCTCTGGAGAAGCTATGCAGCAGGCCAGTCCCTTTCCCACACTGGACCTCAACTTGGCACCCTGCACGGGGATGAACAGAGATCTCTGGACACTACAAAGAGGCCTCCCAGTCTCCAGACGCATGGTGACCAAGCCCTAAAGAAGGCAATGAGTGGATAGTGGGATATGGTGGCCCCAGCTACATGGAGGAGAAAAGGAAGCAACTCCAACTCTGGGAGCCTGCAGCTGGGGGATGGGCAGGAGGGACCAGACTGACCAGTGTATGGGGCCCAGCTGTTCCACAGGCGGAACTTCTAGATTCTCACAGGCATTCAAGAAATGAGAAGGGACACACTAACCCTGGGAGAATGGCCAGCAGCCCAGAATACAGAGCTGACCACGGTGAACATGTCCTCTCTGCTCTCTCAAAGCAGCAAGTTACTTCAAGTTGACAGATAAAACCGAGAGCCTGCAGCCTCGAGAAAGACAGTTCCGTGTAAGTGTGGAGCCCAGATGCTTACGTGGGGCCCTGAGGCTGGGCAGCAGCCCCACAGGCTCCCCAGACACCCCCAGTGCCATCACATGCTGGAGAAATCCAAATGCCTATGACCTCGCCCTGAGACTACAGCCAAGTCACCGCTGCCTACTTCTTCCTCCTCTGGCTGCATGTTCCAGGCAGGGCCACCAAGGTCTTCATATGTCAGAAGGGGCCTCTGGCTGATGAGGGGCTAAGGGACAACTGAGAATACCCAGTGTCTCACCCACAGAGATGCCCTTCTCAGTTAAGTAAACATTTATTTCCTCTACGAAAGTGCAACCAGTTTGTGTATTTCGAAAGTAGTAAGGAAAAGGGGCAAGAAAGCGAGCAGGCCAGAATAACCCCAGCTGTACAGTGTCAGTCCCCACTCCAGCTTCCTTTTATTTTTCCCTTGCTCATTTCTTTTCTTTTCTGTTTTTTCTCATTAGGGAACTCTGGTTGGCCTGGACCTCACTAAGTAAACCAGGCTGGCCTCAAAATCACAAAAACCAGTCTACCTCTGCCTCCTGAATGCTGGGATTAAAGGTGTTCACCACCATGCCTGGCTCCCACTCCAGTGCCAATGTCCTCTGGTGTTAAATGCTTAGCTTTCTGGAGATTTTGTGTGCACAGGCACGCTCTCAGGTTCAGCATCTAAGCCGCTGATGTGGACTTAAGCGAGCCCTCTGTGATGGAGAGAAGTGTTGCAGTCTGAGTTCCTGCTAGCAACCTCCAATCAAGTGCACCAGGATTCTTTGCCTATTTTGTTTTGAGACAGGGTCTTATGTAGCCCAGACTAGTCTGGGACTCACTGCATATTAAGGATGACTTTGAACTACTTCTCCTGACTTCACCTCCCAAATGCTGGGACTGTGGGTATGTAACACTGCACCCAGAAATGCTGGGTGTTGTTGTTTATTTATTTGGAGACCAGGTCTTACTATGTAGCCCTGGCTAGCCTAGAACTTACTATGCAGGCCAGGCTGGCTTTGAATTCACAGAAATCTGCCTGCCTCTGTCTCCCAGATTCTAGGAAGGCTGGGATTATTTATTATACCACAGAATGGACTTTCAGGACTAGTCAATAAAGTTAGAATTTGTTAAACAAGAATTTGGGGCCCTGGCAATGACTCCGTCAGTAAGCACTTTCTATGTAAAAGAATCTCCAGCACTTGCATAAAAAGCAGGCCAAGTGTCACAGATTTGTAATGCCAGCTCTGGGCAAGGAGAGACATGAGGATCTCTGGGGCTTGCTGGCTAGCCAGCTTAACCCATAAGTTCAAGATTCAATGAGGGACCCAGTTTCAAAATGATAAGGTGGAGGGGCTGGAGTGTGACTTAGTGGGTAAGAACACTTTCTGCGTAAGCCTGGGGACCTGAGTTTGAAACCTCCCCCCCCCCTGCAGCCTGATAAAACCAGAGATGGCTGTATACACCTGTAATCCCAGTGCTGTGAGGAGTGGAGACAGGGACTAGTGGAGCTTGCTGGCTAGCCAGGCAGCCTCGCCAAAAGGCCAGCAAGCTTGTTCTGAGAGAGACCCCATCTCAAGAGAACAAGGCAGAGAGGAACAGGGCTGGAAGATGCCCAGTGTTGACCTCTAATCCCAACAAGCACACTTGTATGTGTACATACACACCACACACACACACACACACACACACACACACACACACACACACACACACACGAAAGACAGAGAGAGACAGACAGAGTGGAAGAGGGAGACGGGATTTTCTCTTAATTTTTTTGATGTCTATTTATTTTGTTGTGGGGGCATATGTTTCACCGTGTGTGTGTGTGTGTGTGTGTGTGTGTGTGTGTGTGTGTGTGTGTGTAAGTCAGAGGACAACTTGAAGGAATCTCTTCTTCAACACCATGAAGGTTCTGGAGATAGAACTCAGGCTGTCAGGCTTGGCGGTAAGTAGTACCTTTACCCGCCGAAGGCATCTCGTGAGGGCAGCGTGCGTCTTGGAGCAGCATTAACCTCACAGCAGAAACTAAGGATAAGCACATGTGTGGATCTAGTGGTTTCTGCAGTCACGAGGGTCAAAGGTTTTAGAGATGGAAATGCCACTGCTTCAGTTTGCCTATGTTGATCTAAGGAAATTACTGAATGAGATTATAGGGGGTTTCCTCCATGCACAGGGCAGTTACAGGTGGCTAAGATAAGAACAGATCAAAACGGAGCCGGCCATGGTGGTGAATGTTCTTAATCCCAGCACTCAGGAGGCACAGCCTGGTCTACAGAGTGACACAGAGAGACCCCTGTCTCGAAAATTCAAGAAATAATAATAATACAAGATCAAAATGTTAGATAAACCCTTGGTTTATTTAGGCTACAAGGAAGTCAGTGTATGTTTTGACTATGAATGAGGCTGATTATCTTGTTTTTGTGATTCTTAGAAAATTACAGACCTATGGACCAGAAAGGAATAAGACTAAATTCAAAGGTGTATATGTTAGGATTTAAACACTGGTCATTGATATTTTAACATTCTAATTTGAACTATGTCTACAAAAGAGGATACTAGCTGGGCATGGCAGCTCATTCCTGTAACTGGCATTTTGGTGGCTGGAGCAGGAAGAATGCCACAAATTTTAGGTCAACCTGGACCACAGAGAGAAGCCCTGTCTCTAATGGCAATTGACTCTGTGGGCGTTCCTCACAGTTAATTTTTTTTTAATGATGAAATCTTAACTCTCAGCTGGTGAGAGGCTTCGACTAGACTCTGGATAAGGGGTTCATTCTACTCCCAATTCCTGAACTTTCCCTGTCTTTCCATTCAGCTCAATTTGCTGTTGTTGGTTTGTAAATGTAGGTTGCCTAACGATCACAAAGGATTCAATAAGTCATAGCATTCAAAGAGGACTTGCTGGAGGAAGACGCCAACATAAATGCGTAAGCAGTCATTACAAATGGTTAATTATTAAGGCATCCATGGGTCTCCCAGGTAGCTTAATGGATAAAGGTGCTTGGTCCCTAAGACTGACAACCTGATAACCTGAGTTAAATTCCTGGAATCCATGTGGTAGAGAGAACTTACTTCTGCAAATTGCCTTTTGACCTCATATGTAACACACACACACACACACACACACACACACACACACACACACACACACGCACACACACACACACACTAAAAATGACCACAATGTGAAGATAATATGGAGAGCCAGGAGGTGGTGGCACACACCTTTAATCTCAGCGCTCGGGAGGCAGAGGCAGGCAGATCTCTGTGAGTTTGAGACCAGCCTGGTCTACAAAGCTACACAGAGAAACCCTGTCTTAGAAAACTAACCAACCAACCAACCAAACAAACAAACAAACAAACAAAAAAACCCAAAACAAAACAACAACCAAAATCCAAACCCAAACCAAAACAAAACAAAAAATGAAGATAAGGGAAGCACTAGGAGGTCCAAAACCCAGCCAAAGAGTGGAATGAAGCCAGAGAGGCTCAGAGCAGCAACACCAGTGTGCAGCAGGGAGTGATGGGGACAGGCAGCGCCTGTACCAGCTGAACTGTATCACCAGCCTTAAAAGACATCTTAAATACAGATTTTAAACATGAAGGTTCAGAGAAGGGAAGACGCACTTGGGGGTGACGTTAAGACATACCCTAGAGTATGGGCACCAGCCACAAATAGCCAAGAATAGAATCTGGGTGGATTGTGAAGTGATTCTCTTCAGAGGGTTGCTAATTTGATAACAGTGTGGTTCTTGAGGAACATGTGACAGGATTACTATCAACAGAGCTAAAGTCCAAATCATCGGAATGAAGGGAGAGTACGTCCTGCTTCTGTACACAAAGTTAATGGTCATACAGCAAAGGAATGGCGGGCGCCTGGCCTGAGCTCATATACGTTCAGGCCTTCAGTCTAGTCCCGTACTATTTTAGTTATTGTTATTTTTTCCCCCTGCTAATTGCACATAAGATATCCACAAACAAAAAGAATATTATTTAACCATATGTTGTTAATTGCGCTGAATCTTCTTGCGTTTTATTACTAGGGCTTTAAAGGTAAACTGGGGTTTTAGAGGTAAACACCTCATGCTTTCACAAAAATGAAAACAATTACATTAGCACTCTTAGATAAATCACTGTCTTAACTTTTTGTTTGTTTGTTTTATTCTGTTGAGACATTCTCTCTATGTAGACTAGGCTGGCCTTGAAGTCGTAGAGATATGGCTGACTCTGCCTCCCAAATGCTGGGACTAAAGGCTTGCACCATCTTGCTAGCCTTACTGTCTTAGTTTTGTTGGCCATTGCCGACATAAAATACAAAATCAACTTACAGGAGAAAAGGTTTATTTGGTTCACAATTCCAGGTCACCATCTCTTGTGTTCTGGGACATTCAAGGCAGCAGAAACTTGAAGCAATTAGTCACACATGGCATTGATATCCAGGAGCCAAGAGCAATGAATTAATGCATGTGTGCTGGTGCGGAACTCACTTTCTCTATTGTTGTGCAGCCCCGGGCCCCTGCCTAGGGAATGGTAGCTGCCCATGGTGAGTCCTCACAGGCCAACGAACACAATTAAGGAAATTAGTAATTCACCGATTCTTCTTCCAGGTGATTCTAGATCTTTTCAAACTGACAATGAAAACTAACCGTAACAGTCACCCTAAGTTTACAAGACTAATCAGCTTGAATTCTCTCTAGGGGGACACCAAAACAGTATAGATTTAATATTTTTCATAGTTGCACAAATTGAAAGAGGTTCCTCTATACTCTTGTTTTTCCTAAGTTCCTTATTTCCCTTTCCTGCTTGCTACCACAAGAATCAATCTTCCCCGGATGTAGCAGAAACCCAAATAGTTCAGCAGAACCCAGATTTGCTCAAAAGTGCTTCCCAAGATGGCCTGTCACGCAAGTGGCAGTCACCCCAACGGGTTAACAGAACCCTAAGGATCCCACACTTCCTGTTAGACAAATTGCAGGAATTAAAATTAATTCAGAAGGAGCCCAAACAGCTCCAAGGGGTCTCCAAACCAACCAGGAAACGGATTAAAGGTGTGTGCCACAATGCCCTATGCATTTCTCACAAAATTAGAGTGTTATGTTGAAGGTGTAGGTCAGTGGCTGTGTGTACTTGCCTCCTTAGCAGGAACACATGCCTGAACTCTGGTCTGAAACTGATTTTCAAAGAAAAAGACAGAGCAAGTCTCTGCCGTGCGGATCCTTCAAAGAACATGTTAGGATTTGCCAAAGCATAGGACACTTCCACCCACTGTCTCATAGGAAATACAAAGAATTTTCTTCTTTCAAAACCTGGGGTATCAGTAAGATGGCTCAGCAGGTAAAAGTGCTTGCCACCAAGCCTGACAACCTTTTTTAAATAATGTAAACAAATAAGCTAAGGACAGTTTTGGGAGGATACAGGGTCTGTATGTAGTAAGGCCAGAGGTTTTTGCAAGAGTTACAAATTGTCTTTATCATGGGGATAAAAGGTAAATGGGATTCAAAGGGAAACACAGACTCACAGGATACTGGACAAGCCGCTGTGTCCTGCTGCTTTGCCCAGAGAGGTGTGAGAACTGCACAAGGTTGCTTCTGCTTTGCTCTCCCAAGAGAGTGAGCCGGCTTCTTCCCACTTATCAGTCCACATGTAGCGTCTCAGACCACGCCCTAAGGACCAGTACCCCAAAAGCTACTGGCTGAATGAATTCCCGCAATAATTCTCCTTTTTGTCTAAATAAGAGGGCTCTAAACCTAGTACAAAACTATATACAATAAGGTAATTAGCAAATAACAGAGATTATTTTAACAGTTGACCCATCCTGACGGTCTAAGTCTTGTACCTAAAATGTCTTAGCTAAGTTATGAGAGGAAAGTAGCTGTGACTATCTAGTCTTCAACCCCATAAAAGACTTGAGAAGGAAAACAATAATATTACCTGAGTTAGTAGGAAGCACATACAAGCGACTTTCAAAAAGTTCAAGAAATGACAGAAACATCTGGCTACCTGGACAGTCATCCAAAGTCTCTCTGTAACACTGGGCAACCAACTTTAGCTACAGGCCTAGAATATCTAACAGATCACATCAGAACCAGGAAAATTTGGAGGACTACCTTGTCTTGGCAAGGTTCAGCAGTCACTTATCCTTGTAACCTGCTTGTCCAGTTTGGACAGCGTGCTTACCGTCAGCAGTTGAGGTAAGGTCAGTTCTTTGCCCAATGCATCAGGTTTGCTAACAAGCTCCATATGGAGTGTCGTTGGTGCCCATCATTCTCTCAGGAATACCTCAGTCCTGCCAGGAGCAGTCGTGTCTCAGGTCAACAGAGTTCTAAATTTTTAAACATTTAAATGCCATATTCTGTAGGTCTTTGAAGTGTTTGGAAGATCATCTGTCTATGCGGAGTACATCTCTGTGCATCTAGAGAACCTAACTAACCTAACTAGGCATGACAAACCTGGGTGATTATTACCTGAAATTCTCAATAACCTACACAGCTTATAGACTAAAGCTCCACATATAAAAATAAACAATCTTTAAACAGAAGTGCAGCATGAGGACAATGACCTAGAACTTGTAATAATATGCATATAAAAATATCTTGATCAGAGGTAGAAATGTATAGTGCAATATGACAAAAATATCCTTAAATTGTATCAATATACAAAATATCTTAAGCAGAGGTAGAAACATACTTACATACAGTATGACAAAATAACTTTACCCTTGTGTGCAAAAACATTGTAAACAAATAGGAACATAACAAATATAATTTTGAATTTGTATCAATATATAAATTATCTTAGATAGGAATACAAAAATAATTTTACATAAATATCAATATGCAAGAATCTATATAAATATAAATTGTCTAAAACTAATAGCTGCTAAAATACTTTATAATAAGATACACTAATCTACCGTAATATCCTATCTCATCTATCCCCCTTTTTTTTCAAAAGAGATTCCTGAGTCTAGTTTTCATTGTTCCACCCCCAACCCTATTACAACTTATAACTAACCCCTAAGGGATGACAATTATGCATAACCCTGAGAAAACAAAACCTGCTGGGAGAGGGGGCATGGTTTTTCTTAGAATTGCTTCCTGCTGTCTAGGGGTGATAGTATCTCTATGGGATCCTGTAAAAACCTAAAACAATGGTTAAGTCTCAAGAGTGCTGTCTGTAACAATTGTAGACTATCTCTGAGTCATGGGTAGGGTTCATTGGAAGTTCTTAAATGACGTTCTGGCTAGAGAGTTGTGGACCAACTCAGCTAGCCAAATGGAATTGTCTAGAGTAGTTCTTTGTCCAAAGTCGATCCTTGAGTGGTGTTTATCTGCTCAATGGCATCTGTGAACCAGGTAGAATCATTGTGGGATGAATTCTTCTTTCTGGAGACTTCGGAGACTGCTGTTAGAAAAGTTTATTTTCACTGTGGAAAATAATAATATCAAAACAGAAAGTTTAAATTTTTATAGATATGCATCCAAAGAAATGTATTGATAAAGACGAAAGTGTGGGGAGAAGTAGAATTTTGGTGAGAAAACAGTTATGACAACCATAGTCCCTAGATTTTTGTATTCTTCTGTCCACACCAGGTGGCTCTTCATATATGAGACAGAAACTCTGAATTTTTCTTTTAACATCGTGCTTGGATTTAGAGAAGGAGAGAGCCATGCTCCAACTTCAAAGCCAGCTTTGATTACACTGAGAAGTAAGGAGATAGGGATGTTTAGGTAGTGAGATTTTACCCTGCAGAGAATAAGGCCCATTTCCTAGGCTACATACGAGGGATATGCTCCTTGTCCTTCCTCCCCTGCCCCAGGGAGTGTGAACAACCGCACAAGCTTGCTTCCGCTCCGACCTCCCAAGAGAAAGAGCAGGCTTCTTCTCTCCACTTAGGGTCCACAAGTAGCACCTCAGACCATGTCCTAAGGGTGGGTACCACGAAAGCTATTGGATGAATGAATTCCCACAACAATGTAGTCAGTCCTTGCTGTCCTGGATCTTACCACATGGACCAGGCTAGCTGCAAACTCACCGAGATCTGTCTGTTCTTCCTTCCCAAATGCTGGGATTAAAGATGTACACCACCATGGCCTGCCAAATTTCTTTTTAAATTAGGAATGTGTAGGCAGTGTGGCACATGCTTGTGATTCTAGCACTAGGGGGGTAGAGGGAGGAGTATCAGGAGTTCAAGGCCAGCCTGAGCTACATCAAACTGTCTCCAAAACAGAACAAAGCAAACAAAACATCAAGAATGCTTTTTCTGTGAGATGTACAGTTGCTAACCCACTTCCCCAGGCTTGTATCCTGTAACATGATAAATAAAACACTCAAAGACAGATATTGGGCTTCAAGCTTCAAGCACTAGCACTAGCTCTCACTCTACCTCAGAATGAAAGGAGATCTTGGCTCCACCAAAGCTCAGACTGTAACCTCTCTTCATCGTGGCTGGAGAATTCTGAGAGTTCAATGTCTTCCTATCCTCAATGTGGCTGGAGAACGAACCCCTGATACTGGCTACTGAAGACCCTGTTCCTATCTTTTATACCCCTATAGTGCTGGGATTAAACGTGTGTGACCCCAGGTGCTGAGATCATCTTTGTGTGAGTTGTTTCTCTTTAGGACTGGATATATTTCATGTAGCTCAGTGTGGCCTTCAATTAACAGAGATCTGACTACCTCCATCCTGAGTCCTAGGATTAAAGGAGTGTACCACCACCTCATAGCTTCTGGCTGCTGGGATTAAAGGGTGTGTATCACTACTGCCTGACCTCTATAGCTTGTGGCTGGTTTTGCTTTCTGAATCCTCAGATAAGCTTTAATAAATCATAAATAATATATCATCACAGTATCCTCCAACAACCTAGTTCCTTTCAGTAGGATCTCCAGTTTAGAGTAACATCTGTGTGATTCCAACCCATGCTGATGTCACAGCTAGTACTTTTTTATGTGCACAATCCTGGGGCTCATGTCACTGCTGACAATGGACAGGTGATGATATCTCTCTTGGCATTTGCACTCCCAATAGAGCCAAATGCTGCTTGTGAAATGGAGGCACCAGGGGCAGGCATAGCCTTAAGTCACTGCTCCAAGTAGGATGGAGTAACTTAGAGCAAAGCACAGCTGATCTCCTCAAGCAGCCAGCATTTTGATCATTTGGCTATAGCTTCAACTTAGAATTCACTGTGCTGGGCTAAGGGGGGTGGCAGAAGTAGATATGCCAAGGACAGCTGGAGAAGGGGTGGCTACGGAGACAAAATCCCTTTGGGAAGAAGGCTGGGAGAACAAAAGGAAGAAAAAGAAGCCACGGAGCTTGTTAGCATCTGGACCACAGAACAAAATAAAAATAAAGAAGGGTGTGGTGGCCAGCAGCATATTAGTACATAGTGATCCTGTTTGTTTTCTGTCTTAATTCCTGTTTGTCTTCTGTCTTAATCATGTTTTTTAAAAAGTCCTCTCTCTCTCTCTCTCTCTCTCTCTCTCTCTCTCTCTCTCTGTGTGTGTGTGTGTGTGTGTGTGTGTGTGTGTACCCAGTGTCACACCCAGGATTTTATGCATCCTTTTTTTCTTTTGTTTTGGTTTTTCGAGACAGGGTTTCTCAGTATGGCTTTGGAGCTTGTCCTGGAATTCGCTCTGTAGACCAGGCTGGCCTCGAACTCACAGAGATCCACCTGCCTCTGCTGGGATTAAAGGCGTGCGCCACCAGCGCCCAGCCCCAGGCTTTTTTTTTTAAGGTATTATTTTTTCAGACTTGATGTCATTTAACCTAGGTTGCCTGGAACTCAGTAGGTTGGAGAAAATGAGTTTGAACTCCTGATCCTCCTGCCTCCATCTGGCAAGTGCTAAAAATATAGACATTATCTCAACACTGGGTGGATTTTCCAAAGATGATAAGATGATAACAAGTAGGATAACTATATCCCATATATTGCTGACAAGGGAGAAAAGAAAACAGAGGTATTGAGCTGTAGGTTAAGGGCGTGACCACACTGATACTTTAAGTGAACTTTGGCAAGACTGTGAAGTAGTTCAGTAGGTAAAGTGCTTGCTATTTAAACACGAGGACCCGAATTTGATACCTAGAACCTAAACCAAGAAAGAAACAAACAAAAAAAGAGAAAAAGGCAGCAGTGTACAGAAGCCACAGAGTGGTTAAGAGCACCAGGTTTTCTGTTCCCAACGCCTGTGTGATGGCTCACAGTCATTGTAACTCCAGCTCCTGGGGGTCCAACATGGTTCCCTGGCCTCTGGAAAGAGAGGGTTGTGGAAGGGACACACATGGGGCACGTGTTAATATGCAGACAAAATACTACTCATACAAATAAAATTAAAATAAATAAACCCTTTTTAAAGGTGTGACGACATGTTCCTATAATGCCAACACTGAGGAGGTAAAGACATGTGGATTCCTGTATCAACCCATCCAACTTGGTGAGCTCAAGGCCAATGTGAGACCCTGTCTCAAAATAAGGTGGACAGAGATAGCCTGCATCATGTGTACAAGCATGTATATATACACACAAAAATAGAAAAAAATAGCTGGGTATGGAGGCAGTAAGATCAAGAGTTCAAAGCCACCCTCAGCTACTTGAGACCCTGCCTTAAAAAAACAAAATCAAAAAGGAAAGCTGGTTCTTTGTGCCAGACTATTCTTGAGAAGTATTTTCCCAAAACTGGCCCTGTAGCCACTGTGTGTCTTATGAGCTGGGCAGGAGCTTTTACTTCGAGGATTCTGCTGGGTACACACTGTTCCTACTCATTTTGCTAGGCACTGGCCTTTCCTTTGAAAGACCCCCAGACCGCTATCCTTAGGGTCCCGAGGAGCCCCCGAGACTCAGAAACCAGACCAAGAGCTGCAAAAGCAAGAGGGTTTATTGAACGAATGTGCATTCAGGTGTCAGCAATACGGGGAAAGCTGCACACCAGCATGGGGTGCAAGCTCCTTATATAGGAAAAACCCGCAGGTCAGCATACAGGCAAGGGGCACAAAGTGATTGATTACAAAGTATGATCTCATGTTAGAGTGGTCACCCTAAAGCAGTTGTGACCTGCTTTTCTACAAAGGAAAAACCACAGAACGCCTACCCTAGGAAGTCCTTGATTGTCTGTTGGCCAGCCAGGTGTGACCCAAAGAGGTTTGTCTTGGCGATTGCCCCTGTCTAAACCGTAGGATGTGCCCGGGGTTGGGGGCAACTTCCTTGTCCTGGGCCACGGCCTGTGGGAACCTTTTTCTCTCTGTGAACTGAAATCTTTAAAACTTTTTCTCTCAGCAAACTAAAATCTTTCACCTTGTTGCTTTGCTCTTGTAGGTGTCTAAGTTCCTTTATAAATACTTTCTTAAAACTACAATGAAAAGCATGACATATGCGCCTCTCCGACAAGATCACACCAGCAGTGCCTCTGGCAGACCTCAGCACCCATCTTCTGTTGACGTCCCAGACAGCCTTGCTATTACTGGAATCACATTCCCGAGGCAGGAATTAGCACAAGGAAATGAGAGCGGTCACAGTTTGACTCATAAAGCACAATGAGAGAACTTGCAATTTCTTCTCATTTTTTTTCCTGTTGCAATCAATGTTAAGCAATGTTATGCAGAAGAGTAAAATGAAGCCACTGAGATCGTATTTGAGACCTAGCTGAGGTTAGCTCTCAGAGCTGTGAGTTCACCCTTTCCTGGGAGTAGGCTGTTAAGTCTCTCCTTAGACTGCTCTCCACGTCATAGGGTGTCCTGCAGGAATTTAAATTCATTCTCTCCCTGCCTCACCTACCACTTTCTTCAGATGAGGTCTCATGTATTCCCAGACTGGCCTCAAAATACTATACAAAGACAAGGATGGCCTCGAACTTCTGATCCTCCTGCCTCCAACTCTGGCGTGCTGATATTATAGACCTGTGCTACAGCATCTGGCTCCACGTGATGCCGGAGGCCTCAAAAGGCCAGTACTGTATCAACTGAGCTCCACGTCCAGCACTGAAATTTGAGTTGTTTAGGGTCCCTGTTACTGTTACTCTGCTTCCTCGTGGACAACCAACTTCCTGAACATGGTCACTGTCACTCCTTATGCATGTAGGCAGCGTTATGACTCTTAGCTCTCCTGGTTTTGAGGCCATCTCTAAGGGGCAAGCTCTGACATTTGTGGGACTTAGGGCGTATATGACTCCTTCAGGCCCAGTGATATGCAATGAGACACGATTCTAGAATATTTTTTGTAGGGGGCAGAGTTTCACTCTGCAGCCATGGCTAGACCTCACTATGTAGACTAGGCTGCTGTGGAATATTTGCACACTGTGAAGATGTATTGCTGTGATTGGCGCAATAAAAAGCTAAACGGCCACTATCTAGGCAAGGAGGATAGGTGGGATTTCCAGGGAGAGAGGGGGAGAGGAGGAAACTAGGGGCTTGAATTACACTAGCAAGGTGCCAATGAGACATGAAGGGAGTTAGACATACAGAATAAAATAAACATAAAAAGCGACATGGCAAAATGTAGATGAATAGAAATGGGTTCATTTAAGTTATAAGAGCTAGTGGGAAAAGCCTAAGCTAAGGCTGAGCATTCATATTTAATAAGAAGTCTTTATGTTATTATTTGTGAGCTGGTGGTCCAAAGAAATATCCAACTACACTAGGCCAGACTGAAAGTCACAGAGATCCATCTACCTCTGCCTCCTAAGTGCTGGAATTAGTGGCATGTGCCACCATGCTTGGCACAGTTCTAGGACTTTTTTTTTTTTTTAATTCGAGACAGTGTTTGTCTGCGTAGCTTTGTAGACCAGGCTGGCCTCAAATTCACAAAGATCTGCCTGCCTCTGCCTCCCAGGTCCTGGGATTAAAGGTGTGTGATACCACCGCCCAGCAGTTCTAGGATTTTATTTCTCATTTTTTACAGTACTCTGGTTTCTGTGTCCTAATCTCTTCTAGAACACATGAAGAACAAGATGTCTTAGTTCCCGTTTTTTTGGGGGGGACATTTTTTAAAACTTTGTATGTGTTTACTTGTGGATATGTGGTGCAGGTGTGTGGAGGCCAGTTACAGACATCTGGTACCCTCTTCTATCCCTCACCTTCAGGGGAGATTTTTAAATGTTCTCTTATTTGAAGCTTTCTGACTTTCAAGACTTATTTTATTATTGTTAATGTGTGTATTATTTTATGCATGTATGTATGTGTCTGTATATGTGAGTGCCCCCGTGCCCAAAGAGTCCAGAAAAGGGCACCAGATTTGCTGGTCTGGAGAGGTACAGGCAGTAGTGAACTGCCCACATGGCTTTGGGGACTGAACTCTGTAAGAGCAGTTTCTGCTCTTGATCCCTATACCATCCCTCACTCCTTAAAGGCCTCTTGTTTTTGTTTGTTTGTATGTTTGTTTTGTTTTTCCTATCACCTTCCTTTAGAACACTTGGCTCTGAGATTGCTTTTCCCTCCTCTCTTCTTTCCTTTCTCTCTTCTCCTACATGCCGTGACGGGGCAAGGCAATGTCGAGGTTCCTCTATCTTGTATTCTTGCTGTGACCATTCCAGGTTTATTTAGCCTTTGACTTCCTTGATGGTGAATCCCATGGAAAATTATGAAGCTCTATTCTAGGAACCCAAGGCCAGGATGTTCTAGCTAATTTAGCTTCTGTTAAACCACCCGTTTGTTTGTATGAAACCCCTCTACTTAATTGCTTTTAGCGTTGTTAAAACTGCTTCCTTCAAACTGATTACTTCTGTGAAGCCCCCACTGCAGCTGCCAAGAGATGCCAGTATGTGGTTTCTGCCTTTAAAAACTGTGAGCTCTGGACACTTGGGGCCACACCTAAGTCTCCCAATATCTGGTGTAGTCTCAACCAGATGGAATAAAAAAATTCAGTTGACTATAAACTGTGTCTGAGCCATCATCTCTGGTGGGCTACCTGTGGCAATGGGTTTCCGCTCTGCATTATCCAAAGTTCTCTAGAGGAAGAGAGGGGGAAAGGCTATGTGTGTGAAGAGATGGCGCTGCAGGTGAAGACCTTCCTTTGCAAAACATGAAGACCTAAGTTCAAATCCCCAGAACCCACATAAAGCCAGGAATAATAGCAAGTGTCTGTACTCTCCAAGATCCCACCGTGAATTGGGAGGTGGTTACCCTCCTGCTGGGTTTAAGGTGTGTGACCCGGGTGCTGAGATCATCTTGGTGTGGACTGTTTCTCTTAGGACTGGATCAATCTTGTGTAGATCTGGGTGGCCTTTGACCCACAGACATCTGTCTACTTCTTAATCCTGAGTCCTAGGATTAAAGTTGTGTACCCCCACCTTCTAGCTTCTGGCTGCTGTGATTAAAGGTGTGTGCCTGGCTTCTATGGCTTGTAAGCTCACTTTGCTTTCTGAATCCTCAGGCAAGCTTTAATAAACCATAAACAATATATCACCACACACTTCTTTCCAACGAGACCACCTCTCCTAGTCCCTTCAAATAGTGTCACTTCCTATGCGCCTACAGGGGCCAGGTTCATTCAAACCACCACAGACCCACAACAAAGAACTGCAGAAATTAAACATCAAGGAAACAAAATTGCCAATTAAAAATGGACTAATGAAGTGGACAGTTCAAAAAAAGAAATGCAAATGGTCAATAACTATTTTTAAAGGTATTCCACATCCTTAGTCACCAGGAACATCCATATTAAAACTACTTTGAGATACCACTTCTCCCCAGTCAGAATGGCTACCATCAAGAAATCTGACAACAAATGCTTATTCACTGCTGGTAGGGGGAGCAAATTGGACATTATGCAAATCAGTTTGGATGTTCCTTTAAAAAAATAGAACTACCACATGAGCCAACTACGCCACCACTCCTGAGCATATACCCAAAGGATTCCATATTCTGCCACAGAGACTCTTGCTTATTCGCAGTTATGGCTGCTCTACTCATCATAGCAAAAACCCGAGCCAGTGTAGATGTCAATAAGAGATGAATATATAATGAAAATGTGGTACATACACAAAATGGAATATTATTCAGTTGTAAAGAAAGATGAAATTATGAAATTTTCAGGAAAATGAATGACCTGGAAATTATATTGAGGAAACCGAAACTCAGATAAAAACCAGGTGTTCTAGCTGGCATTGGTGGCACACACCTTTAATCCCAGGACTTGGGAGGCAGAGGCAGGTGGATCTCTGTGAGTTCGAGGCCAGCCTGGTCTACAGAGTTCCAGGACAATCTCCAAAGCAATACAGAGAAACTCTGTCTCCAGAAAAAAAAAAAAAAGAAATAAAAAACCACGTGTTCTCCCTCACATGTAGACCTCAGCCTACAATGTATTCATGCAAACAGATATAAGTGTAGGTGTCGTCTAAAATTTAGAGAGGAGATCAAGAAAGGGTAATATTAGGTGGTGAACAAAAATAAATGACCCCTGAATCAAGAAAAAGGATGTAAAGCTAAAAGTCCCCCTAGTTTTGATGCAGGAGACCCTTGAGATGTAAAGCTGGTGCTGAAAAGGATTGGATAAATTTGCTTGGGAAACACTAACTTACTCAAATAAAACTTAGCTAAAGGAGTGCTGTCTTCATCACTGGAAGATAAGCAGTGTGTTGATAAGGACCGTTAGAAACTTTTGTACTGTAATTGAAGTTTAAGGATTGGTGAGAAAACTGTTAGTGTTTGTTCACCAAGATTGACCCCTAATTAGGCACCATTCCTACGACAAAAGGAACAAAGTTCTCCATCCTAGACAAAACTCTGGCCCCTAATCCCTAATTTAGGTGGGGTGGTCACACAGGTGACAACCAACATTAAATCCTCATCTGCAAATAGATTTCAATTCTCTTATCAGGAAAAAACTAATTCTGCCAGTGAGCAAGATAACTGGGTGAAAAGTATCTGAGAACAACACTGGTGTTACTTACGAAGTAGTCCTGGGCACATCTTTAAATCTCCCACCCCACCGAGTGACCAGACTTGCAGTCTGCTGTCTCTCTCTGTTACATTATCCAAGGCTTGGAAGAGATTTGAGGATGACAGCATATGCAGAATGTTTAAGCCTAAGACTTACAGAAACTGCTGTCATTTTTATTCAAGGCCGCTTCTCTTCTATGCATTAGTGAGAACCAGACCTGTGTTATTATTAAGCGTTTCGCCTTATTAATCTCTAAGTATGAGGAGTGATTTCTCACAGGGAAGACATATTAATTCTATAACAGTTTGTCTCTGTTGTTTTCTTTTCTGTCTCAGATCTAGGAATTCAGTTTTGTGGGAATTGAGGTAATAAGAACCTTTTTCTTTTGCATTTCAAAAGAATTCAGCATGTTCTAATGTTTACTCCTTTCAGACAGCGATTGCGAAATTGGCTCCTAAAAAAATTCCATTGGCCATTTGTGACTAGTCCCAAAGGACATTTGTCACATTGACTCAGAAATAAATGATTTTAAAAATTGTTCTCTGGCAGGGCGGTGGTGGCGCACGCCTTTAATCCCAGCACTCGGGAGGCAGAGGCAGGCGGATCTCTGTGAGTTCGAGACCAGCCTGGTCTACAAGAGCTAGTTCCAGGACAGCCTCCAAAGCCACAGAGAAACCCTGTCTTGAAAAACCAAAAAAAAAAAAAAAAAAAAAAAAAAAAAATGTTCTCTGATAAGGGGTTCTATAAGTCTAAGAAGTTTTCCTTTTTCCTTCTGCTTATAACTATATCAGATTATCCTATTAATATGTAAGCTTTATTGCTAGTTGTAAAACAGAATATAGTTTTCATAAAATGAAGTAAAAAGCCAAAGATCCAGTTTTACCTCAGTTAAAGTCTATAAAAAGTTAAGGCAACTCCTAAGGCTGCTGTAGGAGACAGTGTGGCCTTGTCTCCATCCTTGTGGCCACTGACACTAGGGGAAGGGCTAGTGTTTCCTGGGGCTTCTTGTTCAAGTGTAAAGCTGGAGACCCACCCACCCAGGGAACTCATTCCCATGCCCTTGCCTCTGTCTCCACACAGTGTTGTCCTGTGTCGTTTCCTTTGGAGAGAAGCAGCCCATGGGTACAGCTTCAGATGTCAGCTTCCTGAGTGACAGCTCTGCTTCAATGCAGGACGGTGGGCTGGCAGGAAGGATGGAGGGGTAGACAGGGGCAAAGGCCAGGACAGAGGTCTGCAGCACACGTGTGCATAGGAGAGCGCTTCTAAAAACAAGCGTGGTCTTCCCTTTATTATTGTTTGCGGGCTATTTACAAAATATACATAAGGGAAATTTAAAATCACCCGTAACAATGCCCACAAGGGATTGTTTTTTTAAAGATTTTATTTATTTATTATGTATACAACATTCTGCTTCCATGTATATCTGCACACCAGAAGAGGGCACCAGATCTTTTTTTTTTTTTTTCCAGACAGGGTTTCTCTGTGGCTTTGGAGGCTGTCCTGGTACTAGCTCTTGTAGACCAGGCTGGTCTCGAACTCACAGAGATCCACCTGAGGGCACCAGATCTTATAACGGATGGTTGTGAGCCTCCATGTGGTTGCTGGGAATTGAACTCAGGACCTCTGGAAGAGCAGGCAGTGCTCTTAAGGTCTGAGCCATCTCTCCAGCCCCCACAAGGGATTTTTTTAAGCCTCTGCCATGCCAGGTCTTCTGAGGTTTAAATCACCCAGTGGGTCCACACAGTGCAGTGTGGGCAACCCTTTTCTCCTCTGCACAGCCTGAGTGCGTTACTAGTTCTTCTCTGAGATGCAGGCAGGTGTCACTGATGTTTATGGCACTGTTCCCCCTCATTTCTAACATCAGGTGTGTGAGCAGCAGCCCCTCCTAGGCTGTGGCCTCTTTCTCTTGCTCTCTCTCTTTCTCTTGCTCTCTCTCTCTCTCTCTCTCTCTCTCTCTCCCTTCCTCCCTCTCTGCCTTTGGGCTTGGGCACAGGCCTATAGAGCCTGAGGACAGAAGGCAGAGATCCGGGATTGGGGTCTCCTTGCTCTCTGCAGACAGAGAAACACAGTCCACTGCCCTCCAGATCCAGCCACTCACCAGACCCAGCAGCCTCTGGCCAGGGACACTGTCCTCATCAGCATGGCTTGGGTCTCCAGAGAGCTAGTCCCTGCTTTGTCCCCAGCCCTCTGAGCTCGGAATGAACGCACCACACTCCTGATAGACCATTTTCCTGGGAACTTGGTCTTTTGATAATTCCTGATGTCCTGGCACGCACGCGGCCTCTAGGGAGGGACAGCAGGAGGCAGCTTCCCTGCCAGGAGCTGCAGTTCGGGATGGGGTAAGAGTAGGCCAGCCTTGTGGCTTTTGGGACTTTTGGGACAGTAGGAAGCTAAAACACATGGTTGTGCCCCCACTTAGGGGCCTGGCTTCAGGCCACAGCTGTTTCAGCCCCCAAGGGGAGCTCTGAACCCTGAGGAGAGCACTAGGCCCACTGCCTGGGTGCCTAGCAGGCCTGGAGAGTCCAGCACTTCTCAGGCTCCCTCAGAGAACCACACCTGAAGGTGGCAGAACATCTTTAGCCCCTTCTCCCCAAGGTCTAGACCAGGCACCCACTCCAGGAAGGTGGTACTATCTGAGGACTGGTGTTGGCTTCTCTCTCAGCTGCCTGCTCTTGATGGTCTTCTATGTCTTCTCTGGCAGGGCTTTGGTCATTGGAGCCAGGAGTGGCACTCAGCACAGAGAAAGGCCAACTGAGTCACCCTGTCCTGTTGGCTGCCTGCCTTCCCTTCCCAGAACTATCCTAGAATCAGAGTGCTGGTCCTTGGAGACAGGACATGACAGGGAGTCAGCTGACAGCCAGGCCTCGGTCCCTAGGCACCCAGGTGATGGGCCGTGGCCCCAGGGCTGCTACTCTGGGAGGAAGACAGAGTTTAAGAGGGTAGAGAACCAGCCTTGTTCTGCTGCTGCTGGGGATAAGGTATTGAGGACAGATGAGGTGTCCCGCACTGCCTGATCTCACTTCCAGTTGAGGTTTCATCAAGTGTTGAAGGTGACCAGGGACAGAGACTTGCTGGGCACCACTTCCAGGCTGCATGACCGTTAGTCCTCCACCACCAGGCAGGATGAGGAGATGTTTCTAGAACAGCAAAACAAGGGACCAGGATGTCCTGAGAAATGCCTCTCCAGAGCAGCAAACCTGGCTGAGGGTCAGAGCAGAGGACTACAGGATTCTAGATACCACACCTAGTGATTTAGCTGCCACCAGCATCCTACAAGCCAGCTTCCTCGAGTGCTCCATTAGTCTACACCTCTAACCCCAACACTCCGCAATCTGAGGCAGGAGGATTGCTGTGAATTTGAAGCCAGCCTGGGATACATAGTGAGACCTCATCTTGAAAACCAAAAATACTAATAACAACCAAGAATGAATGATAAGAATAAAAAATAAATGCTAATGAGATGTCTTAGTGGCAGAATTACTTGCCACCAAGCCAGATGGTCTGAGTTGATCCCAGGGACCCACACTGTGGAAGGAGAGAATTAACTCTGGCCTCCACACACATGCTGTATAGCACAAGGACCCACATGCATAGGTGTAAGGAGTCGTTACAAGCTAGTGCGCATGCGCACTAGGTAACTTTGTAACTTTCCAGCCCTTGGTCTCCGCCCCTCCCGTGACGTCATATGGTCCGATCAGCTGACGTCATATGGTCCGATGAGCTTCAGCCAGTCAGGGGATGACAGTCCGAGGCGGCGGTTGCCAGCCTATATAAGGGATGGGTTTTTGGGTGTTCGGAGTCTCCGCTCTGTAAGCTTATGCTCTCCCTCTCAAGATGCATTAAAGCTTTACTGCAGAAGGATCCTGAGGAGTGTGCCGCGTCGTTTTTGCTGGTGAGACGGTTAGCGCGGGACACATAGGCCACCCAAACAAATAAATAAATGTAATACATTGTATGTGTCTATTTTTATTTATTTATGGGCACATGTGTGTGTGTATGTGAGTGATTGCCACATGTATGCACAACCCCAAGAGGGCTAGAAGAAGACGTCAGAGCCCTTGGAGCTGGAGCTAAAAGTGGCTGTGGGCTGACCACACGGATGCTGGCAAATTAACTTGGATCCTTTGGAAGAACACGGAGTACTCTTACCAGCTGAGTCATTCCTCCAGCTCCGAATATAACAATTTTTCTTTAAAAAGAATAAATGAAACAAAACATATTCCAGACCTGTCTCCTTTAAGCATTCTACACCAGGACAGTGGGTGGTCCATTTTCCAGAATGTTTGGCAACTTCTGCAAGACCATGTCACAGTATTAGCATGTACTCCCCCCAGGCTCAGTCAGGAGGGCCTCTTGATCACAGGAAGATCAAGGCTCCGTCTTTGCACAGTGTTTGAAGACTGCTCAGACATCTCTCCTTAACGCTCAGCTGAGCGAGGAGTCTGAGGTAAGAATGAGGTCCTTGGCTATCAGGTAACCAAGCAGCCCACTGCCACTCACATGCCTCCAGCCTGGCTCACTCGCAGGCATGGGGTTCTGAGTCTGGCTGACTGGGGCAGGAGGGTGTCCGTAAGACTGGAAGTGGGCCACGGACAAAAAATCTCACTGGAGAGCTGAGGCACGTCAGAGGGGAGCAAGGCTACAGTGGGTGGGAGGGGGGCAGCTGAGTTCCTGTTCTTTCTTTTTAGGAACTGTTGTTAATAGCCTGCCATTTCCTTGCAGGTTTCCTGTAAGCCAAGCGCAGAGTCTTTTTTCCTAGAAGAGTTGAATCAGTGCCATCACCAGATTCCTCCATCTACTTAGGGCCTGATGGTGCCATTTCATGATGTGTACTCGTGTCTTATGTTCAAGGAGCTGCTGAAGCACTCTGGGAACCATGTTTGGGCTGACGGATGTCCACAGCCCACTCCCTTATATTAGCAAGAGAGAGCATTGGGGTTTGCTCTGAACAAGGGTGAAGTTCTGGATCTACAGACTAGAGGTGAGGGCACAGGTCACCTGGGGAGAGCACCATTCGCCACTCAGGTCCCTGTGCAGGTGCCCCAGGCTGCCCCAGGCTATAGAGGTGTGACCCTGTTCAACATGGTTAGCGTTCTGTGATAACTTGGGATGCTGGACACAGGGTAGAGAGCCCCAGCTAACAGCACTCCCCGAGGGATCCCAGGGCTATTCAGGCACACTTCACCTCTGCTCAGCCTCAGGGCATCAGCCCACACTTCCGGGGGCTTACTGACATTGAGATGTCCCCACTGTACCTGCTTCATTGCTAGATCACAGACCCCACTTCTCCTGGTACCCTGGGTAGCTGGGAGATGGTTTGTTTCAGGGCCACAAGAGAGGAATGCATGCCAGCTCTCACTCCCAACCATTCTAGCTCTTGAAAATGTTAGACCCTTGAATTAGGGAGTAAGGGCCAGAGGCAGCAGAGCCTTCTGTGGCTCCAGCCTAGCTCTTTGGTCACAGAGCAACTGCCTCCTAAAAGAAGGGGGACCCTCTAGTACATGCAGGGTGAGTGCCTAGCTAGGGGACCCTCTAGTACGTGCAGGGTGAGTGCCTAGGTAGAGGCACCCTCTAGTACGTGCAGGGTGAGTGCCTAGGTAGGGGACCCTCTAGCAGGTGCAGGGTGAGTGCCTAGGTAGGGGCACCCTCTAGCACATGCAGGGTGAGTGCCTAGCTAGGGAACCCTCTAGCACGTGCAGGGTGAGTGCCTAGGTAAGGGACCCTCTAGCACGTGCAGGGTGAGTGCCTAGGTAGGGAACCCTCTAGTACATGCAGGGTGAGTGCCTAGCTAGGGGACCCTCTAGCACTTGCAGGGTGAGTGCCTAGCTAGGGGACCCTCTAGTACATGCAGGGTGAGTGCCTAGCTAGGGAACCCTCTAGTACATGCAGGGTGAGTGCCTAGGTAGGGGCACCCTCTAGTACATGCAGGGTGAGTGCCTAGCTAGGGAACCCTCTAGCACGTGCAGGGTGAGTGCCTAGGTAGGGACCCTCTAGCACTTGCAGGGTGAGTGCCTAGCTAGGGAACCCTCTAGTACGTGCAGGGTGAGTGCCTAGCTAGGGAACCCTCTAGCACGTGCAGGGTGAGTGCCTAGCTAGGGAACCCTCTAGTACATGCAGGGTGAGTGCCTAGCTAGGGAACCCTCTAGCACGTGCAGGGTGAGTGCCTAGGTAGGGAACCCTCTAGTACGTGCAGGGTGAGTGCCTAGGTAGGGGCACCCTCTAGTACATGCAAGGTGAGTGCCTAGGTAGGGGACCCTCTAGCACGTGCAGGGTGAGTGCCTAGGTAGGGGCACCCTCTAGTACGTGCAGGGTGAGTGCCTAGGTAGGGGACCCTCTAGCAGGTGCAGGGTGAGTGCCTAGGTAGGGGCACCCTCTAGCACGTGCAGGGTGAGTGCCTAGCTAGGGAACCCTCTAGCACGTGCAGGGTGAGTGCCTAGGTAAGGGACCCTCTAGCACGTGCAGGGTGAGTGCCTAGGTAGGGAACCCTCTAGTACATGCAGGGTGAGTGCCTAGGTAGGGGCACCCTCTAGTACGTGCAGGGTGAGTGCCTAGGTAGGGGACCCTCTAGCAGGTGCAGGGTGAGTGCCTAGGTAGGGGCACCCTCTAGCACGTGCAGGGTGAGTGCCTAGGTAGGGGACCCTCTAGCAGGTGCAGGGTGAGTGCCTAGGTAGGGGACCCTCTAGCACATGCAGGGTGAGTGCCTAGGTAGGGGCACCCTCTAGCAGGTGCAGGGTGAGTGCCTAGCTAGGGAACCCTCTAGCACGTGCAGGGTGAGGGCCTAGCTAGGGAACCCTCTAGCACGTGTCCAAGCGGGCACTTTATTCTCACGATGGACATTCATGCCTGTTTATTCCCTTTGTCTGTCCTTTACCAGGACAGCTTTGGGAATTGGAAGGTCTTAGCTGTAGCACAAGTCTCACCACACATTGGTGACTGGTGTTGTCAGGAACCACTTTGGATGGTGTTTGAAAAGCTGGAGTTTCTGAAACCCCATGCTACTTTTCTCTGCTTTCGTGCCCTTGGCTGGGGTCACCCAGATGTGTGGGGTTCCACTTGCCTCTGCTGAGCCACAGCCTGAGTGAGTCTGGACCCCCAAGAGCTCTCCACTGTCTGACACAGCCCTCCATCTACCTTCATCACCTGGGGCCCCCTGGCTTTTCCTTCCCAGGGTAAATACTTTCCCAGGGACAGTGGCCTTAGGGGAAACCAAGTTATCTCGTCACCGAGCCTGGGTTGCCTACCCTCTGCTGAGACATTTTAGGATCATAAGCAAGACTTCTGTTCCCTTTAAAATGTGTTTAGTGGGGGATGAAGGGATGGATTAGCAGTTAATAGCACATGCTGCCCTTGCAGAAGACTCTAGTTCATTTCCTAGTATCCATGTTGGGTAGTTCACAACTTTAAGGACACGTGAGGTGGCAGAGCTATCCAGGGCCTCTGCAGCCATGTCCCCACCATGGACATAGTAGGATGCATTTCTTTCTCTTTTTTCTTCTTTTTTCTTCTTCTTTTGTTTTTTTTTTTTTTTGAGACAGGGTTTCTCTGTGGCTTTGGAGGCTGTCCTGGAACTAGCTCAGAACTAGACCAGAACTGGTCCAGACTCACTCAGGCTGTGGCTCAGCAGAGGCAAGTGGAACCCCACAGAGACCCACCTGCCTCTGCCTCCGAGTGCTGGAATTAAAGGCGTGCGCCACCACGGCCCGGATTGTAGGATGCTTTTCTAGCAACCTCAGTTGAAGACCCACAGATGGCCATTATCCCCAAATTAATAAAACTCAGTGGTTTTCATAGGACAACTACTTGTTAAGAGAAAAAAAAAGTGGTTTTAGGGAACTGATGAAATGGTTAAATGGGTAATATGTTTGCCATGAGTGTGAGGTCTAGGGTTTGGAAATCCAGCACCACACAAGATATGGACAGCCTATCTGTAATCCAATGTTTGAGAGGCAAAGATGGCACCCCAGAGGCCAAGTGGCTAGCTAGAAAAGCCAAATTGGTGAGTTATGGGTTAGTAAAAAACTCAGTCTCAGTAAATAAAGTGGACAGTGGTTTTTTAAAAAGGGACCAAGCATTAATCTCTGTCCTACATACATATACATACATACATACATACATACATACATACACACACACACACACACACACACACACACACACACACACACACACACACGCACACACACACCCATTTAAACAAACAAAAAACCGAGGCTGGTGGCTCCTAAGGAATGACACCCAGTGTTGCCTCCAGCCTGTGTTCCTGTGTTCCCACATCTAAGGTCAAGAATTAGATTAGCCAGAGAGGAGGGCAGGCAGGAATTAAAGGGACAGAGGCTCCGGGGTCAGTGACAGGGCATTCCAGGGCTGGCACTATGTGCTAGTCACACAGAGATCTCAGCTCTGCCTGAGAGTCCAGGGCCACTGTCTGTCGGGGCTTCTTAGTTGAAGTTCTCTGACCAGAACCTATGGGGGAGGTGGTTGTTCTTGATAAGCTCCTGGACCTTTGTACATATTGGTGTGTGTGTGTACGCCAGCATGCATTGCATGACCAAAGGGGCATGGATTACCATGTGCAAGTCATGTGAATTACAGAAAAGGGAATGCGTGTGTGCGCAAGTGTGGCCACCAAGCAGGCTTCCCCTCATCAGAAAGAAGGGCCTGGAGATGTGCTGTGACACCTAAAGAAACAAAAGGTCTTTGGCAGTCCCTGGGACAAAATTACACATACCCACCTTCTCTGAAGATGATGAATTGGGGGATCTTTCACTGAACTGTGGTAGTGCAGGCCCTGGAGCCAGCTGTGGATGAAGTCACTCCCCAGAACTTCCTCCTAACAGTAGGTGGACAGTTGAATGTGACCTCTGGAAGCCCACTGAAGAACACAGGATGAAGGACCAGGTCTGCTGCCCCTTGGCCACCTGCCCAGAAGAACAAAATGCATAAAAATGCCCTACAGAACCGGCATCGCTGTTTAACCCGCAAGCTCACACCTGGGGTACAGATGTTTATTGCTATACATTGCTACTTGTCCTGGGGTAAAAGTGTAAATGAAACCAGGATAGTTCTAGCTTTGGGACTGGTCAGTGGAACGTTTTTTGTTGCTGTTTTCCTCACACTGTAACTCAGACTAGCCTGGGACTCATTTTGTCGTCTAGGCTGGGCTTGAGCATATAGCAGCCCTCCTGCTTCAGCTTGCTAGGTGATGGGATTGTTAGCATGTCACTATGTTCAGCAGGTCTCTCTTTTCTCCTAGATGGTAAACTTGCCAATTCTGCTTCATTGTCCTGAAAGGCTTTTCTTCAGCGTGGGTCTAGAATCCTGTGGAAGAAACTCAGTGGTTTAGTAGCATGCATGATGGCTTAGGTTTAATCCCCAACAATATCAAAACTGCTCCAAAATGTTTTCAAGTGTGGGATACCTTCATATGAGTTGTTGATCTGGAAGTCATCACGGTCTGTTGACATTGCTCTTAGTGACGTTAAAGATGTTAAAGACACAACATGCTTTGTTTGTAAGACATACAGGCATCAAATTGTAACCTATCTGGGAGCTTCCTCCTGACTGCCTAGCTTTCATAGTGCTGGAGGGTGCTGTCCTTGTTGCTGGGAGAAAGAACGCAGCAACGGTCTTATGTAAAGTGTCCTGCAAGCTACAGTACAGACCCGCCAGTTAAGATATACCCAGTGATACAATAGTGGAAGGCTTATGTTATGGGGCTTACCAGTGGCTTTCTGGTTGGATCTGAGGTACATTCCACAGGAGAGAATGCACGTCTAGGACAATAAACCTGGTCAAAAGCCTATGGCAGAGGAGGTCACAGATTCCATGGAGGGATCTACTACTGTTGTTTTGCTAAATGTACACGTTATCTGACTGCCTTTAAAATGTTTAAGTTTATATCCATATGGAGTTGCTTTTCGGCCTTGGTCTGAGAAGCTTCTCATTGCAATGGGCAACAGTCAGACGCAAACTGGTCAGAGTGCTAGGAATGAGTGACTGCTGTGTGCTCTGTCCTCAAGAGGACATCAAAATCACTTCCTCAAAGGCGCAGGGGACCATTGTAGATGAGGGGGTAGAAAGAACATGGGGGCCAGAGGACTGGGAAGAGGGCAAGGAAGATTTCTTTTGGATGAGACACAACTGTTGCACTCAGATATGATCATCTCTACGTGTCCTACATAAAACTGGACTGTCAACCTTCTATGTGGATAGGGGAGGGACTCACGAAGATATAACCCTCCCTGAGGGGTCGCTGGCAGTTAGTGGTTGATGGGGGAGGGGTATAGTCATTGGTAAGTTCTCCAGGCTCCAGAAAAAAACAAAAAACAAAAACAAAACAAAACCAAAAACTGTACCCATGCTCCTGTGAGGAGCCCTAATTAACAAACAAGAGACAGGAAAATAAGAGGTGGCTTGTTTGGAAGAAGGTGGGTTTCAGCACTAACTGGGGAGGAATAAGACATTTCATATATACACATTGTCAGAGATTTTAAAACAATCTTCACTGCTATAAGATACACCAAAGCAAAGCAATTATGTTTTTGTTTTTAGAGGCAGGGGTTCTCTGTGTAGCCCTGGCTGTCCTGGAACTCACTCTGTAGACCAAGCTGGCCTCGAACTTAGATTGCCTGCCCTTGCCTCCTGAGTACTGGGATGACAGGCGTGCATCACCATCTCCCAACTGAGAAAAAATATATTTTTATTAAATCAGTTTGTGGTTTTTCCTTTCATCCTAATTGGTGCTAAATCCATCCATGAGTTGAAATTCACTTGTAATATGCCAGTAGGAATAAACTTTATGTTGTCTTTAAACCATTGTGGTTAATGGACCATTGCAAATGAAGTTTGTGAATATTGGGATTTTCTTCTTGGCCTCATGTGTCAGTTCTTAGCATTTTTTATATGGTCTCATATTTTTCACGAATAAATAACACTTTTGAAAAAATTTTTTAACTATCTATAACACAGAACACAATGAGTTGCTATTCATATTTTGGAAAAGATCTCTGAAAAATACTTTCCTTTTTCTCTTTATAAATGAACGTTTTCTTTATAAATAAACTATTAAAAAAGCCCATGTGTGGTGGCACATTATCTTTAACACCAGCACTAGGGAGGCAGAGGCAGGAGGATCTCTAAGAGTTGGACGCCAGCCAGGACTACATAATGAGACCCTGTCCAAAAAAAAAAAAAAAAGTGTGAGAAAAAAAAAAGTAATAACCTGTCACTTCCAAGTAGAAGCTCCTGAGGTGTGGAGGAGGTCATGGCTGGCAATGTTGGGCTGGTGACATCCCCATCTCCATGGCACTGGTTCATCTAATGCTTTGAAGTTTCCACCCCCAGCTGTGCTAATTCAAGGGCTTAACCCTGACAGTCACCAGGCAGAGTTGGTGTTTGCCAGCCCTTAGCATGGTGAGAGGCTTCTAAGGGCCTCCAGATCCTGTATCTTCTCTTCCTCCAATGCCAGACCCTAGAGCTGAAACAGAGAGCCAACCCCCAGTGCATGGGCAGAGGTCAACACAACACAGGCCTCAAGACTTTTCTCCATCCTGGCCTCCCCAAATGCAACCACCTCCACTGCTGGTGTGAATTACTGAACAGGTTTATTCTTTATCAGTCACGAACCAATGCCTTACACACACACACACACACACACACACACACACACACACACACACAGCCTAAGGAACAGACAGACTATAATGATGGGTGAAGTTGGCTCTACAGTGAAACCTAGCTTGGAGTCTAAACTGACAAGAAACCAGCATCCATGCAAGGCAAACCTTTTCCCCATGTGGTGGGCCAGTTCCCTGTGTCAACCTCACCAGAGGGTCAGAAAGAAGCATAAATGTTGGTCTGCAAGCACACGGAGAGGCATAAAATCCCCACACTGAACCCAGTTTTCAAACACTGAAAAGGTGTTTCTGGGGGATTCCACAGAGTCATTATTAGGAACTGTCCAGTGTCCCTTCTCCCTTGCCCACCTTTTCCAGGTCCCAAGTGATGCCAGGCCTTCTCTGAGAGGTTCACAAGTGAGTTGGGTCAATCCCTATCCTGCTCTAAAACAGCAGGGCAGCAGAGCCAGCTGGCAAAATCTCCAAAGGTGTTGGTATCCCAAAGGAAGCTCTTATTTGATTGGCTGCTTGACTGCTTGAGGCAGGCTTACCATGTAGCTTTGGATTACCTCAAACTTGTGTAATCCAGGCTGGCCTTGAATCTACTCTACTGCCTCGCCTTTCTGAGTTGAGAGTTAGCTGGTGTTACCAGATCACACAGGCCAGCTCTTAAGATTTCATTTATTATGGGAAAGCCCAGGCGTAAACACAGACAAGAGCACAAAGCAGTAACCCAGGGTCACCCGTAGCCCAGTTTCAAGAATTATCAACAAGGAGCCTCTTCCGTTTCCTCCCTTCTAGTTCTTGAAGCTAATCAGCAATCTTGTTGCCTCTTCTCCCAGTGCATTCCTGGCCCGACACATGGGAAGCACAGGCATGCTTCCCAGATTTACACCAGCAGCTCTGACAGCTCAGATGTGGAGGTGCCATGCATCCTTTGAACTTCTGCTAGGAAGGACATGTTGATTATATGCACAACTGAGAGAAGGAGCCATGTTTCTCTGGCTAAGGAGCACTCTACTTTCAACCCAGACATACGGACAAGCACTTACCTAGAGCCTGGACGTGCTCTGGGAGCAGAGTCTATAGCTATGTGGAGGTTATGTGGGGGTGTCTTTGAGGGAGGTCTGCCAGGGCTCAGGGACACTTTTTCCCACATTGGTTGTCTTTTAAAAGCTTGGGTGCTACCCAGCTGGTGTTTTAAGTGGTGCCAGAAAGACTCTGGGGTCAACTATTTCAGCACAACCCAGGCATGGAGTCTACTTCCTTGAGATGCCTACAATGCTGCCAGCAACCCAAGCTTCTCTGGGGTCCCTACCACAGGACACACCAGTTCTCAGGATCAGCCCAGACTATGAGCCTGTGGACTCCTGGCCCTAGGCAGCCAGGGCTTCTGGGGCCCCTGGGCCTGACACAGAATGTTGTGATAACCCTGGTCCAAGGCTTGGGATAAGGGCAGTCAACACGACCATCCTGGAACTGTTCGTTTCAGAAGTCAGATCTGTAACTAAACTTGAGGACCCCGCCAGCCAGCCAGTGTGTGTGAGAGAGACAGAGACAGAGAGACTGCAGACAGGCAGATAGGGGAGAATCTCTTGTCACAGAGGAGGTAAAGCAATAGAAGATGTGTTGGGGACGGTCTCTGGTGATGTCACAGAGGTTGGAGCCTTGTGTCCATCCTGGCTAAATGGCTCAACTCCATCCCACTTTCCTGAGATGTCCTGTGTCATCCTCATCCACACTGAGGGATGGCCAAGAAGGCATGAACAGACCCTGGTTATCTTGGATGTCTTTTCATGGCTCAGCCCAACTGGACTGCAGATGAGGGGCTGCATACCTAATGGGGGAAGGTTATGGCTCTTTCTTGTTACACAGAGATTCAAGTAAAATTTAAAAGTCTTGGATGTCACAGATGAGCAGAAAATATGAACATTCTATGCCATTTCTTGCCCACAACAGCCATGGCCAATATTGGTGCTGGGCGCCCTCACCTTGGGCCCCTCCTGTGAGTCCCTCTTATTGGTGCTCACTCCACTTCAACGTGCACATCCAGGGCCTGCTGCCTGGCAACTGGGAAGGTGCACCTGTTAGCAGGGAGCACAGGTGTCCATCTACTCAAACATGAATACCCACACACACCCATGTACACGTAAACATGCCTGCTCCCTCACACACACATGCTCACAGCTGGCCTCCAAGTCTAAAGAAAAAAAGAGGCTATGATACAGAAAAAAGTAATTTACACTGGTATGGATTTTGGTTTATTGATACACATTTCAGGTCACTTTTGTTATACTATATGTATATTTCTACTCTTGTTTAACGTTATTATGTTTATCCAGCTCATTTAAAAATGTAATGTATAGTTAAGAAATACAAATTAATAATCATCTATAATAGTCAAACTTATAGTCATGTTAGGTTTTCTAGATATACAGAGATATATTTCAGATAGATAGGTAATCTTCAAACACTTCAAAGAACAACAGAATATGACATTTAAAATGTTTTAAAAACTTAAGACTTTTCTTGACAGTGAGACCTGTCTGCTCCTGGCAGCACCAATTACTTCAAGAGGACGATGGGCATCGAAGAAGCTCCCTTTGAAGTTTGCTTTCAGTGTGGCAGGACTAGTCATTTGGGTAAGAAACTGCTCTTGCCTGGACTGTTTGACTGTATGCTGTATAAACTGGACATACAGGACCCACAGAAAGTGACTGCTGAAACAAGACGGGTTTCAGCAGTGTTCCTGCTTCATGGAAGAGTCTTCCAGACATTCTGCCCGGCACAGACAAAAATGACTGACGACAAACTGCCAGTACAGATGAGACAGTTTCAAATTTCCTGCTTCACTGAAAAGTCTGCCTGACACTCTAAGCCTATAGTCTGAAGATGGATGCCCCAACATGACAGAAGAACTTTGGGAGACTGTCCAGGAAGCCAGGTCTCCCTGTCGTTTCTAGAGTTTTGGAAGTTGCTTACAATGTACTTCCTGTTTACTCAGGTAATATTATATCCTTCTGGGGTCTTTGATGGCGTTGAAGACAGTTATAATTATAGTTTTCCTTAGTTATGATAAAAATAAATTAGATATGAAACTTTAGACTCACAAAGATAGAATAGATAAGAGTATTTTCTTTAATTTTGTCAAATACAAATAGACTAAATATTACAACTGTAATTCTTGCTTGATTCCTGTTTTGTTATATATAATTTTACTATGTTAAAGTTAAAACCTTCCCTTTTAAACGACAGAAAGGGGGAGATGATATGGGATGTCCTGTATGCTGAGAATATGTACTACTTTTATTAGTTGATGAATAAAAGCTATTTTGGCCTATGGCAGGGCAAAATGTTGCTAGGCGGGAAATCCAGAGTTTCAGAGAGAAAGAAGGCAGTCAGGGAGAGGACACACAGAGAAGCAAAATGTGAGGTAAAATATAAACTAATAGAAATGGGTTAATTTAATTGTAAGAGCTAGTCAGTAATATGCCCGAGCCATTGGCCAAGCAATTATAGTTAATATTAAGCCTCTAAGTTTTTATTTGGGAGCTAGTGGGTGGGAGAGAAGCCTCCATTTATACCTGATGCCCACTTCCGGCCTCCTAGGTCACCAGGCATATCCTTGGTAAAGGTAAAACACTCCTACATAAAAATAAAAGTAGATCTTTTGTTTGTTTGTTGAGACAAGGTTTCTCTGCATAGCCCTGGATGAAACAAAACTTGCTCTATGGACCAGACTGGCCTTGAAAGGTGTTTGCCACCGCTGCCTAGCCAGTAATAATAAGTCTTTTTTTTTTTTTTTTTTTGGTTTTTCGAGACAGGGTTTCTCTGTGGCTTTGGAGGCTGTCCTGGAACTAGCTCTTGTAGACCAGGCTGGTCTCGAACTCACAGAGATCCGCCTGCCTCTGCCTCCCGAGTGCTGGGATTAAAGGCGTGCACCACCAACGCCCGGCTAATAATAAGTCTTAAAAACAAACATAAAACAAAAATAAACTCAAAAGGAAGCTGGTAGACCGTTTTATTAGTCTGAGAGAAAAACAACAGGTTAGGTAGCAGCAAACACCAGCAAATAGGCAGGTGGAGGCGGTGGAGAGGAAATTGGTCTTTGAAATTAGGCTTAGAGGTTACAGAAGCACTGAGGAAGTCTGTGATGCCAGGCTTTTGATTGCTATGTTATTGAAAAAGCTTAGTGCCAAGCTGTCTGAGTTTAGAGAGAGCTCCATTCCAGTCTCTGGAGTCCCTAGACAAAGGATTATACCGCAGATACAGAGTTAGAAATAAAAATAAGAAGTAGCCAGGAATGGTGGTGGCCAAGTACACTTTTAATCCCAGTACTCTGAAAGCAGAGGCAGGCAGATCTCTGTGAGTTCAAGGCTAACCTGATCTACAGAGTGAATTTCCAGGACGGTCAGGGCAACATGGAGAAAGCTTGTCTCAAAAACAGAACAAGAAACAGACTCTTAAGAAAGAAAAATCAGGCCGGGTGTTGGTGGCACACACCTTTAATCCCTGCACTTGGCAGGCAGAGGCAGGCGGATCTCTGTGAGTTAAGAGACCAGCCTGGTCTACAAGAGTAGTTCCAGGACAGACTCCAAAGCCACAGAGAAACCCTGTCTCAATCTCCCCTCCCAAAAAAAAAGAAAGAAAATCAGGACACACACACACACACACACACACACACACACACACACACACACACCCTTTAATTTCAGCACTCCGGCAGAGGCAGGTGTGTATCTGTGATTTTGAGATCAGGGCTACACAGTGGTCTTGACAAACCAAAGATTAAAAAAAAAGAAGAAGAAAAGAAGGAAGGAAGGAAGGAAGGAAGGTAGGAAGGAAGGAAGGAAGGAGGCAAGCAAGAAAAGCATCTCAGAGACAAGGAGTGGGTGTACTGAGGAAGGAACCCATGAACCCTGGGTTATAAAGAACACCTTTACAGACCATGTACATGACACCTGCCATTCTCACATCTGTATGCCCCGGGCTTTTCTTGTGCAAGCTCTGTTTTTCATGTAAACGGGCCTGAACTTGCTCAATTTATTGCATGAAACTCCTGGGGAAATTTCCAGTCTTTCTCTGCAAGCTGTCTTTTTTCATGTTAATCTTGTGTTTCAGGCTCTAGGACTTATTACTGCCAAGGGTGGAGTCTGTTACAGTGGAGGGAGGGCTCATGGTAGGATGACTTGGAAAAGGTCCCTTGTCTTTGGCCTAGCCACCAGAGTCAGCTGGAAGAGGACCTGGGACACATAAAGGTGGACCACCTCTGATCCCAAATCAAGCGCTGAAGACATCAGAGGGCTGGAGGTCACAGGAAATCTTAAGGGACTGGCGGTTCTCATTTCTTCCTAAGAGAGCGACTAGGGGCAGGGCCTGGAATACCTGGAGAGTCTAAGAGGATATATCTGATCAGCATAAATCGACCACTAGGTTGTGCCATCGGCAAGCAGAAAGTTTCAAGGAGGCCTATCCTGAAAATTGGTCCTACCATGGGGATGGTGGGCTTCTGGACACTCTCGAAGATGCCAGGATTCCTGGCACCATCTCCAAGCCAGCGGGAGTGGCCAAGTATTCCCAGGAGCAGTAAGTTTCCATAATCTTTTCTTCACCAGATGTGTGGGCTGGCCTCGGTCCTGACTTTGGGGGCCTGTGTACTCCAACTGTGTCTGTTTAAACCAAACACTCAGCACAGCAGGATTCGGGAATGGGTTTTTGGCCCAAATCTGTCATGCCCACACCCATCCTGAACACAGGGCTCTGTGCCTGAGCCAGGGTGTATAGGGTCCTGCCTTCTCTGGAAATGAAAGGACAGCTGGACAAAACGCTAGACATTGGATCACTCACCAGAGGCAGTGATTGAAGAAGGGTGCTGTGACAGTTTGGGGGGGGGGGGCTTTTGTGTGCCTGCCAGTGGCCTCTAGAGGTCTCTCATGGGATCCTCAACAAGGGCCCATACTGACTAGGGCAGTGGGGGCACACTGGGAGTCTAGAGATTTTAAGAATGCCTTTAGAATTGTTAGGATGCTTTTCACCCTCCATCTTTCCAAGGAGGGACCCACTGCTTGCAGACAGGTGCTCACATTTCCATGCAGCCCACAATTGCAACCACCCAGCTCACATCTTTGGTTTTGTTTAAAGCTTAAAATAAGGAAGTTAAATAAAAATATCTAAAGCTATTTTCAACCCAGATATGTGTTATTCATTGTGTGCAGTACTGTCTGTCACTTGAATGATGGACCGGGAGGGCACCCTACCAAAAGGGCAGACGGCCAGTGGCTAAGGGTAAGATGACTGCATGAGTCTGATTTGCCCAGAATAGTTAATTCTTGAATGTTACTGAGACTTTTGTCTTTTGAATACAGCAGATGCCATTTTGGAGGGTGATGAAGAAGCCAAAATCAGCCCCAGCACCTAGCTGGGCACCTAGCCCCTGACTCTGCTCTTGTGGCCTGGATGGGATATGGTGGCTACACTTACTGTCATTGCTAGAGCCCAGGGTAATAGAGCATTACCTGTTACCACAGGCTTACGGGCAATTGACAGACAGGGGCCTGCATATGGCTGTTGATTACTAAGACAGAGCTTACCGGGGCTGGAGAAATGGCTCAGAGGTTAAGAGCACTGACTGCTCTTCCAGAGGTCCTGAGTTCAATTCCCAGCAACCACATGGTGGCTCACAACCACCTTGAGTGAGATCTGGTGCCCTCTGCTGGAGTGCAGGCAGAAGACTGTATACATAATAAATAAATAAAATCTTAAAAAAAAAAAAAAAGACAGAGCTTACCTTACCTCTGGCTTTGTGAGGTGTTGTGTGGGGAAGGAAGAAGGGTAGGAGGGAAAGAGCCTGTATGCTCCCAGTGATTCCAAGGTCAAAAGCCCTGGGATGATAAGAGATGGTTTCAGGACTCCAAACCCCAAAGGCAGCTGACTTCCAGAATCTCTATACAACATTGATTCTCCACCTATCTAACTTCCAATCTGATCAGGTCAGATCTCCTCTCTGATCTGCTTCCTAAATTTTGATAGTGAGGGGCTGGAGAGATGTCTCTGTGGTTCACGACCCTCCTGCTCTTGCAGAAGACCCTGGTTTGATTGTCAGCAACCACATGGCAGCTGTCAATTATCTGTAACTCCAGTTTCAGGGGGACCTGACACCCTCTTCTGACTTCTTTGAGCAGTTCATGAACACGGTGCGGAAACATGCATATAGGCAATATATACTGATACACCTACACATAAAATTAAAATCTCAACTGGGCAGTGGTGGCACACGCCTTTAGTCCCAGCACTCGGCAGGCAGAAGCAGGTGGATCTCTGTGAGTTTGAGCCCAGCTTGGTCTACAGAACAAGTTCCAAGATAGCCAGAGCTACACAGAGAAACCCTGTCCACCCCCCCAAAAAAATCTTTTAAAAAATTGACAGGAAGTATTTGACTCAAGCAAATGACACCTGGACTTATTTTTGAAGCACAGTCTCAGCCAAGCCTGATGTCCTCAAGTCGCAGCTATTAAGGAGGCTGAAGCAGGAGGATTCAAAGTTTGAAACTAACCTATGAAGTCAAGATCAGCCTTAGGCCAGGTTTTGGTGGAAAACCCCTTTAATCCCAGCACTCCCAGCATTCGGGAGGCAGAGGCAGGCAAATCTCCGTGAGTTTGAGGCCAGCCTGGTCTATAGGGCTAGTTCCAAGACAGCCTCCAGAGCAATACAGAGAAACCCTGTCTCAAAAATCAAACAAACAAACAAAAAGAGATCAGCCTTACTAAGATCCTGTTTCAAACTAGAAAGCAGAAAGAGCAGCGATACGACTTAGTGACAGAGCACTTGCCTTAAGAGTGCTTGGCTCCATCGTCGTTAAACAAACGGCTCTGCAGTTGACAGCAACTGCTGTTTGTATTAGTTACTTTTTTATTGATAGGATAAAACACTGTGACCAGGGAAACTTAGAGAATTTATTTGGGCTTATGGTTCCAGAAGGGTAAGAGTCCTTGATGGCAGAAAGGCACAGCAGCAAGAAGGATGTTGACCAGACTGAGAATTCACATCAACCAGCAACCAGGAAGGAGACAGAGATATCAGAATGACACGAATCTTTTAACTCTCAAATCTTTATACTGCCTCCAGTGACCTGATTCCTCCAGTAAGACCATGCCTCTTAAACCTTCTGAAACAGCGCCACCGATGGGGGGGGTCATTATTTAAATGTTGGAAACTATGGTGGACGTCACATTCAAACCACCACACTGATCTTTCCAGGGGACCAAGAGCATGGCTCTCAGGAGCCAGGTCAGGCGACTCACAACTGCCCGTTAAAACTGTAGCTGCCCAGTATCCAATGCCTTCTTCTCACCTCCACAGGCAGCCACAGACAGGACACACACACACACACATACATATAAATAAAGCAAATGAAATAAATGTCAGCCTCAAAGTGCATGGCTAAGCATGATTACTTAACGGTGCTAATCAACACACATAAATAACAAGCGATGGCCAGAGCACACAGCTGGATCTCAGTGGGTGGAAAATCAGGACTACTAAGGACTCCATACCGAGTACCCCATCTTACAGCACAGGGACCATTTACCCAAATTCCTAAGTTAGATTCATGTATTCAACTCCAGGATAATTAACAAGTGATTATTTCCCTCCCGAAACATGGTGGTCAAACACTAGGGAAGCTGAGGCAGAAAGACAGCCCAAAGTTCAAGACTAGCTCTGTTTTCACAGTGTGACCACATTCCAGAAAATATAGTACAAGATACATGCTTCAGAAATTCTGGCCCAGCATGCATCAGGCAGTGTTGATTCTTGTTGCTAGGAAAAACAACAACAAAAACAAAACACAACACCACAAAAAAAAAAAAACCCACCTTTTTTCTTTCTTTTTTAGCTTTGTATTTTTGAGACTGGCTATCTTCAAATTCAATATGCAGATGAGGGTGACCTTAAACTCCTAATGCCTGTGCTGCCTCCTGTCAATCTGTGAGATGAGACACTATTCTTCCACACAGGAAACTGCCCCTGCACATTTGGGTTACATTTGGGTTATGAAGATGTGGCTGATATACTTGAGACCACGTGACCCAGAAAACAGACCAGAACCCGATGTCCCCCTCCCAGCTCTATGGGACCTTAAGTCCTGTCAGGGCCCACAGACATGGCTCCACTTCATTTTGACTTAAGGTCACAGAGTTCGGGCTGGAGAGATGGCTCAGTGGTTAAGAGCACTGACTGCTCTTCCAGAGGTCCTGAGTTTGGTTCCCAGCAACCACATGGTGGCTCACAACCATCTGTTGTGGGATCTGGTGCCCTCTTCTGGCCTGAAGGCACAAGACTGTATACATAATAAATAAATAAAATAAAAATCTTAAAAAAATAAAAATAAAGGTCACAGAGTTCAAATCAAAACTGTCCTTACTCTTCCAAGGTTAAACCTAAGACCTAAAGGCCTAAGGCATGGCTACTGTAGGATGTTTGGTCTTAGGGGTGGATGTCTTATCTAAATAATGAGAGATTTAGTCTAAGGTGTAGTTACCAAATGTTTAGAGAATTAAGAAAGTGTTTCTTCCTTGTATCTTGATAAAGAAGTCTTTTGCCATTTCCCCCTTTTTGGTTAGGGTATTTAAGATGTTGAAGAATAAACTTGGAGTGATCACTATTCACTGGATTGCCCTCCTGATTCTATCCTGTGTCTGTCTTTTCCTTAGTATCTTTATCTGCCCTTTCTCAATCCACACACCCCCTCTCAGTTACGAACTAGCCAAGTCGGCTGGATCCGAGTGAAGTCAGGCTACTACAAAGACAGGCTACTACTAAGTCTGTAAAGCTACTCACCCAGGAGAGAGGTGAACAACCCATTAGGACCCAGTGAGGAGACCGAAAAAGGCTTCTATGAAAAACGACAACTTTATTAAACAGAAACATGTGCAGGGCAGAAACTAAACAAACAGCATAAACAGTCAACTCTGAAACCAGGACTCGTGTGACCCCTCAGAAGCCTAATGCAGGACATGCATGGGTCAACCACACCTGACTTGGTGGTCTAGTGTCCCCCCTACACCTCAGGCAGAGCTGGCGAGGGATCAGTGACCTGCCCCCCATAATACTTGATACACAAGTCTTCCCCCTGCACTGGAAGCTGGGGCTTACCTTCTAAACACTCAACAGTCAACTGAAGACAACTACACCAGGTTTCCCTGAGGCCCCACCCCCAGGCTGCTCCAGACACGCCCTCAAGATGATGGACATCCTGCTGGACCTATGGCTGAAGACAGGCAACCTCTGGCACGTCACAGTCCCTGGAGCCCTGAGACAGGAAGGACAATGGGGACTGCCTGCGCCTCCTCAGTTGTGAGAATCAGGGGAGGGGGAGCGGAAACAGGGTAGCTCCCTCAGAGACACGACTTCTATGACAAGCAGCCTCTCCCCTGGCTCCCTGCTCCAGACCTCTGGGGTGCTATTGTGCCAGGGCAGGTAGGAGTGCACCTTGAAGCCTCCCTTCCGCAGGCTGCAATCAGCGGGCACCAGCTCCACACCCAGCTCCGAGGACTCCAAGATGCTCAGCCTCCAGCGGTGCAGGTCCTGCTGCTGAGGTGCATTCTGTAGCTGGGCCACCCTCACCTCACCAGGGTCCAGCAGCACCTGCCAGCGCTGGACCCGGGTCCTCACAGCCCAGCAAGGAGTCATTGACAGCAGGTAGCAGATGGCATCGAAGCCACCCAACAAGAAGACGAACTTCAGGTCTACCAGCCAGGCTTCTGCTTCCAACGGGTCCATGGGCCAGATGGGGCTCAACTCCAACAACACAGGTTGCCCAGGAGATGGGCTCACATTGAAAATATCCCACCAGGACAGAGGGGGGATTAGCCAATGGGAGCAGGGAGAAAGACCATCAAATCTCCAGGGAAGGGCCTGGGTCCACTCAGCATCCTCGGGGCCCAGGTCCAGGGGGACAGCTTCCTGAGGCCCCAGCTCAGTGGGCACAGGCTGGGGTCCCAGCCCTATCCCCTCTGTGCCTACAGGGCCTGGTGTCAGGATGCCAGGACCAGTAGAAACAGAGGTGCCATGGGGCAGATGCCCTTGGCCCTCTCCCCAGCTGAGCCCCGGCCACTCCTCCGGCTCGGATCCTGCCTCCGAGAGGTCCATGGGCTCAGCACCCCACTCTTCCTCTTCCCAGTCTCCCATCTCCAGCATGTTCTTAACTACCAGGAAAGCTGCCTTGAAGCAAGCAAAGCAGATCTTCATCTGGTCCCCATGCACAAGCTGGTATAGCCAGGCCGCATAGAGGCAGGACATGCCCTTGGCCCCGTGGCGAACGCTGACTGGGGGACACATGGCCAAAAAGCCTGCCTGCAGCTGACTGGACAGAGAGGAAGCCTTGCTTGGTGGTCTCAGGAGGTCAGGTCTACAGGGTCTGGGGACCGTGTGATGCTAGGGACAGGCGGGAAAGGCCGAGAATGGGAGAAACGGGAGAAAATGGGAGGCAGTAGGAGGTCTAGGGCGCTTTGGGCTCCAGGACACAGGGTAGCGGTGTGAGAACTGGGTGCCAATTCAATGGATACCTCCTTGGAGAAGTGGACAGCCTTGAGATTCCAGAAACTTCTCCAGCTTCACACTTGCTCCAATGTCTGGGGAGCTAGAAAGGCAGAGAAAATGAGGCTTGGCGCCCCCTGCTGGGCAGGCTGTTCAGACCACTGAGGGGAGGAGAGCTGGGGCTCAGCCCCTCCCCGGGGGGCCCTCAGTGCTCACCTAGAGCCGACTGGGGGTCCCTTCACCACAGCCTCCTGGGGCTCTCGGCCCCAACCTCACACTCGGCCCCGCCTACCAACTGAAGGAGGCCGGGAAGCCTAAAGCAGGATCTCCCTGTGCCCAGCGCGCTCCCAGGCAGCCGCAGCCCCAGCCCCAGCCCCCGGTGCAGGCCATCCCACCCAGCCACCCAGCCACCCAGCCACCCAGCCACCCAGCCAGCCCCAGCCCGGCCCAGCCTCACCTTCCTCACTGGGCGCCCAGCAGGCCTGGTAATGGACTCCACACACAAGCTCGCCTCGCCACAGCACCGCGGCCTTATAAAGGGCCAACACCCATGATGCTCCAGCTCCTCATTTGCATATCTCCCATCAGCCCTGAAACGCAGGAAGCTGAGGCGCTGAGTCACCCTGGCCCCAGGCGCCCAGCACATGCGTCCTGACGCCCCTCGGGGACGCATGCGCTGCTCCCTTCGCACACACGTGCTCCTCCGCCGCCTGGGTGCTGCCTTGAGGTGCCCGGGTCCCTTCAGGGACACGAAGGCCTGGGCCTGGGCTGCGGCCTGTCTTGTCAGGAAGAGAGGGCCCCTGTCCCTGTCTCTCTTCTGAAAGTTCCTTCACACTCGTGAGCCCGCCCGCCCGGCCCTCAGCCGCCTTCTCAACCCAGCTCCCCTCTCCGGGTCTTTTCCTTCTTAAAGGACTCCACAGGGTTCTTTGTGGAGCTTATTTCTAGAGGGCTTTGGGACGCGGAGAAAAACCCAGCAGAAGATACAAGGTTTCCAGTGGCCTCTGCCGCCCGAGCGCGGCCTTCACTGCACAGAGACCTGTTTGTTAAGCCGCGAGCTGCACCGCCCGTGTTATCTCCTCCAGTGGGAGCTCGCAGTCCGCTCCGACACCCCACGGGCTTGCACACGGTGTGACGCTGTCCCCGGCCACCACAGGGCCACGGGGAGCGGCTTCTCTCTCCACAGACGCCCTTGGCGCCCTGCCCTCCCCAGGCCCTCGGATCACCGACAGGACCTCTGCAGCTACTTGGCCCTACCCAGATGTCATGCAAGAAACATGCGAGAAAGGATCCCGGTTCCTTCCTTAGGAGCACGTGGCTGGGTTTCCTAGTCCCCTGGATAGCAGGAAACAAGTTTCACTTCAGGGTTGTGTAATACTCCATTAACTGGCTACACCGCTGTACGCAGTCACTTGTTGAAACACACACACACATGTATGCATGTATGCATGTATGTATGTATGCATGTATGTATCCTGTAACCAGCTTTGTGCTGGTTTTCTGAACTGCAGCTTTTGTCTCATCTGAACACACACAGGGGAACACAAAGGCTGCATTGTGTGGCAACCCGATTGTGTTGTATGAAAACTGGCGTATTTCTCAGTCAATGAATGGACTCTTCCTTCAAGGCCAAATGGAGGCTGAAGCTCCGTGACTTTGCAAGTCCTGGAAAATTGTTACTCGTGACAAAACAAAGTGTAGTGGACGGCCAAAAAACACAAAAAACTAATTTATCACAGTTCTGGAAACTTGACGTGAGAATACAAGCTTGAGCAGGGTTACCTCATGGCCCACATCCTTTCCCTCCGGCTTCCTTTGTCTGAAAGGGGACAGGGTTTCTGAGGAATCTTTAAGAGGCAGCTGGGTACAGAATGGCCCAGTGGTAGAGCTCTTTCCTAACACATTCGGTTCCCAGCCCCTCAAAAAAAGCAAAATCATAGCAGAGCAGTGGTGACACTCGGGAGACAGAGGCAGGCAGATCTCTGTGAGTTCAAGGCCGGCCTGGTCTACAGATCCAGTTCCAGGAGAGCCAGGGCTACACAGAGAAACCCTGTCTCAAAAAACAAAACACAACAACAAATCGCAAAATCACAGAAGTATACCAATCCCATTTATAAGAGCTCAGCCCTCCCAGCCTTATCACCTCTGCAAGGCCCCACTCCCGACCACACTAGCTTAAGGGTTAGGATTTCACTAGATTGAAAATGGGTGGGTTTCAAGCTTCAGATCTCAGCGGACATTTGCAGATTTCTGTAAGTTTGTTAAGTTTGAGTGTCTTCTTTAGTGAGGTGTTTGGGTTTTTAGGGGAGTTGCCAATTTTTTAAAATTGATCTGTCTCACTGTTAAGCTTCAAAGTTCTTTATATAAGGCTGGGTGGAGGTGGCACGCCTTTAACCCCAGCACTCGGGAAGCAGAGGCAGGTAGATCTCTGTGAGTTCGAGGCCAGCCTGGTCTACAGAGTGAGTTCCAGGACAGTCAAGGCTACACAGAGAAACCCTGTCTCCAACAAACAAAACAAAACAAAAAGTTCTTTGTATATTTTCAACAATGCTTTGCATCATGTATGTGTGTAGACTTTTGTTTCTGGGTTACATGTCAAGACTCTGCCCCGCCAAACAAAATGTTCATGAAAACACAACTGTCTTAGTTGTTCTGTTGCTTAAAGAGACAGCATTACCTAGACAACCTGGGATCTTGCTTACAGTTTCAAAGGCTTGGTCTGTATCATGGCCCTCATGATGCTGGAGCAGTAGTTGAGGGCTGCATTCTGATCTGCAAGCAGAGGGGGGTAGGGAGGGGAGGGCAGAGGAGGGGAGAGGAGAGGAGAGGAGAGGAGAGGAGAGGAGAGGAGAGGAGAGGAGAGGAGAGGAGAGGAGAGGAGAGGAGAGTGGCCCTGGTATGGCTTTTAACACTCAAGTCCCGCCTGAGTGACACACTTTCTCCAATAAGGTCACATATCTTAATCCTTCTCAAATAATGCCACTCCTGATGACTAAGCATTCAAATATATGTGCCTATGGTGGCCATTCTTATCAAGCCACAGCTCACCTAATGGAGGGATGGTTTGTTCAGTCATGCAAGCCCTGGGAACTGGGTTCTGACACCAAGAACTCACACAAAAGCTGTTTGGAGTAGGGCATGCATCTGCCATCCAAGTGTTCTGACAGGGACAGAAAACCTCCAGAAGCTGTTGGGACAGCTAACCCAGCCCCAGTGAACGAGAGAGACCTTGTCGCAAACAAAACAGAAGGTGAGTGGGAATAAGAAACGGGGTATTCTGGAGCCAAAGATGAGTGACTGTGGCTCTAGAACACAAATTTAAGTCACCCCAGTTCCATGTCCCAATGTGGTAATAGTTCCAAAAAGTGTGCGTAGTCACAGAACAAAGACAGTTCCGCATTGGTGGAAACAAAAGGTAGGTGGATTACAGGAAAGTGGAAAAGTCTCTGCTATAGACTTAAAATGCTGTCTGAGGACGTCCTCAGTTTGAGGAAAGTTAGGGGTCTATTCATGCACTCCAAAATCTGTCAATCACAGCAGAGGAGGGTAACCAACAGCTGTTGAAGAGGCTGAGCTAGCTCTAGCTATTTGGCCTGCAGCGTTCTGACCACTTCACCTCACTGGAGTTCCAGTTGTGCAAGGCTCAGTGGGGGTGTGGCTTCCGTTTGAAAACTGTATGCACAGTTTCCTGTCAGTCAAGCATTACACTTTGTGCACATGGAGGGCCAAATATTATTTCCAATGTTATTTCAAGTCCCAATTGCTAGGAAGGCTCATTCCTAGGCTCTGATGTGGGTGAGGCTGAGAAAACAGCAAAGCAATTTTTAGAACAGTAGCTGAGGAAATCACTGTAGGCGCCTGGAGCTGAACTCCAAGCCTCTGAAAAAAAAAAGAAGTCACCTCTGAGCCATCTCTCTGCTATACCCCATTACGTATTTTTTAAAGATGGATTAACTTTAATAGATTAATTGAAAGATTCTGTATTTATTATGAATTGTAAAGCTGTTTCTTTTCATATAGTAGAATATTTTTTTAAAAAAAACTTCTATATTGACTCTTTGGGAGTTTCACATCGTTCACCCAAATTCTGCTCACTTCCGGGTCTCCCCATATTCTCCTCTCATCCCTGCCACACCCCCACAAAAGAAAACAAAATATAGTAAGCAAACAAACAAAATCAAAAACAAAAAATGATAGCAAAATCTCTTTTCTTTTCCTCCTTTTCTGCCTCTCCAACACCCCTCCATTCATCCTGTTGGCGTCCGAGGCCTCAGTGAGCCATGTACTAACCCTTTGTCCCATCAGCTTCTCTGGCAAATGCTCATTGCAGTGAGTCACTGGTCTGTTCAAGACCCCTGGCTTCGGGGATACCATCCTCACTGGATCCTCACCTGAGCTCCTCTGGGATATCCTGTGGCCGTCCTGAGTCTTGGAGATCTTGCGTGTATCGTTCCACAGGACCAGTCCCTTCACCAGCTCCAGCAGGTCCCAGGTGGGGTAAGTGCTAGGACCTGGGTGGTAGCCAAGCTGGTCAGTCCGGCCACTGGGGCCATTGGCCTCAGGCGAAGGGGTGGAGTCAGCTCCCCTACATACCTGCACTCAGAGTCCAGCCTCCCCTGTGGGGGATGGGGACATCTCTCCAGAGTGTGGGGCCACCTCTCTTAATGTAGTGTCCAGTGAAAGGCAAGACTAGTTTTTCCAGGCCCAAGGAAGAGCAGGACTGGCTCAGCATGACCCTCTGATTTCATCTGCATGGCTCCTAAGGCTCCCTGAGGTCATGCAGGCCACAGACATGGCCCCAGGCAGCATCTCCTCCTGGTCAACATCCTAGCTCCAGATCAGGATGGCTCTGGCAGCAGCCATAGCCCCTGGACACCAGCAAGGCCACAGGTTACAGCCAGACTGCAGGCTTCACGTGGCCTTTGGTAACACCATGGGACTTGGGCATCAAAATAGACCTAATCGCCGGGCGTTGGTGGCGCACGCCTTTAATCCCAGCACAGGAGGCAGAGGCAGGCAGATCTCTGTGAGTTCCAGGCCAGCCTGGTCTACAGAGTGAGTTCCAGGACAGCCTCCAAAGCAATAAATACAGAGAAACCCTGTCTCGAAAAACAAAAAACAAAATAGACCTATTCTGCTTCTCTCTCTCTCTCTCTCTCTCTCTCTCTCTCTCTCTCTCTCTCTGTCTCTCATTTCTCCACCATACATTTCTTCATCATAATAAGGCACACATGCTTGGCACAAAAGACCCTATTTGAGCAGAATCACATCAGGTGGGGGTCCCATTATGTATTTTCAAAACCAGATTGACTATCTTTCCTGCTATGTCTAACAGGTTTTTTTTTTATTCTATAAAATGTCTTTTGTATGGAGTATTTAAAAGAATCAATTATCCTTTACTTAGAGATTCTTTTTTTCCTATTGACCAATTTGACCTTATAGCTATAATTTTGTGTGGAATGACTGCCTCTAATTTTTAAGAAAGAATGGTTGTAAATATTTAAATTATTTTAACTCTTGTTTATGAGCAATATTTCAATGCGTTTCTATTAGTCTACAAAATTAGAGTTCCAGGAGAAATCATGTAACTTTAACATATTATTTTAATCCATTTTGAAGAAAATCACTTTTTCTCATGTTCCAAGTATTTTTACTGATAAAAACAAAAAGTTGGCCACATCACAACAACAAATTTTTTTAAATTTTTTAATTTTTTTTTATTTTTTAAGATTTTATTTGTTTATTTGTATACAACATTCTGCTTCCATGTATATCTGCACACCAGAAGAGATCTTATGATGGATGGTTGTGAGCCACCATGTGGTTGCTGGGAATTGAACTCAGGACCTCTGGAAGAGCAGTCGGTGCTCTTAACTGCTGAGCCATCTCTCCAGCCCGTTTTTTTTTTTAATAGTCAAAAAGGGAAATAGAACTTAAACATTTCCTTTTTATTAGAAAACTATAAGTATTGTTAAATTAATTTTTTAATCCTGCTAATGGCACTATAGAACAATTTATTCTATTTTTCTTGTTTATTCTGGATTTTTTTTAAAGACAGGGTGTCTTGGAACTCCTTGATCCAATTAGTATCTAATTGGATACTAATTCATTTTTTGAATCCTCTTGAGTTACAGGTCAGCCAAGACTACACAGTAAGACACCCCTCCACCCCAAGTGTGTGTGTGTGTGTGTGTGTGTGTGTGTATGTGTGTTTGTATTGTAAAACTATTTTTAAAAAAATTTGTTTGTATGGATGTTTTATCTGCATATGTGCATTCTTACCACCTGCATCTTGGTGCCCAAGGCTGCCAGAAGAGGGGATTGGGTTCCCAGAAACAGAAGTTACAGAGGATTGTTAACTAACAGGTTTAGTACTGAGAACTAAACCTGTGTCCTCTGGAAGAGGACACTGCTGAGCCATCTGTCATCTTAGGAATTTTAATAGCCTTTAATTATAAACAACTTAATTATTCCCATATCATCTTTAGGTCTTAAATATCACAACTTTTTGTTTGTTTGTTTGTTTTGAGACAGGGTTTCTCTGTATTGCTTTGGAGCCTGTCCTGGCACTCGCTCTGTAGACCAAGCTGGTATCGAACTCACAGAAATCCTCCTGCCCCTGCCTCTCGAGTGCTGGGATTAAAGGCACGTGCCATGAATGCCCGGCCACAACTTTTTTTTTAAAGACAGAATCTCACTGTGTAGACCATGTTGGCCTCAACTTACAGAGATCTGTGTTTTCTTGCTTCTTGAGAACTGGAACTAAAGGTATGCACCACTACATCCGGCCTTTATTAAAGTGTTTTAATGTAAGCTTAAGTACAAGGATTAGAAGAAAGATGCTTTCAGAAGAAACTAAGACATACCCAAGTATGTGTATGGACTCCTTAAGAGAAATTTACCTTTACAAATGACAGTTTTTTACATAGTATGTGTGGCGGTTTAAAAGTAAATAGCCCCCAAAGGGAGTAGCACTGTGGGAGGTGTAGCCTTGCTGGAGCAGGTGTGATCTTGTGGGAGGAAATGCGTCACTGTGGAGGTGGGCTTTGAGGCCTCATACATATTAATAAGCAAATCATAATGCAAAAATGCATTCAGTCCAACTCCAAAAGTCCCCATAGTCTATCACACTCTCAACAGTGTTTTAAATTCCAAGTTCAGAGTCCACACAATCTCTTAACTGTAATCCCTATGAAATCAAAATCAAAAAGCAGATCATATCCTTCCAACAATAATGGCAAAGGATGTACATTACCATTCCAAAATGGATTAAAAGGAGCATAGTGAAGAAATACTGGACCAAAGCAAGATCAAAGGCCAGCTGGGCAAACTCCTAACTCTATCTACATTTCCATGTCTGATGTCAAAACGTTCTTTAGATTTCCAACTCCTTTCAGCTCTTTTGACCGCAACACACTTCTTTATCTTGGGCTGGTTCCACTCCCTTTGATAGCTTTCCTTATCAGGTATCCCACCACTGTGGCATCTCCAACATTTTGTGGTCTCCAAGGCAATCCAGGCTTCACTTTCATAGCTTCACACAATGGCCTCTCTGGGCTTCCATTCAGGGACACCCCTGACACATGCCTGGCCTCAGTTGCTTTCCTTTGTCATGAAGGAATGTTCCATGATGCCTTTCTTCCATCCTTGACTCTAAAGCCAGAACCATGTGGCCAAGCTGCAAAGTTCTGTTTATTAGAACATGGCTCCCTTGTTCAATTACATCGTCATCAGCTTCCCATAGTTTCTTTCACTGCCTAAGCTTGGATCTTCTGGAATTTGCCTGTAGACCAGGCTGGCCTCAAACTCAGAGATCCTCCAGCCTCTGCCTTCCCAGTGCTGGGATTAAAGGCAAGCACCACCACACGTTGCAGGATATTCAGTCACACTGCAAACTTTGAGTTTGTGTTTGCATTAATTAAGTAAAATCAACCTTGGGTCAGAAGGTAGAGCTAGCAACAGAAGTAATCATAGAGAGTCAGAGAGAGTCTGGAAGATGGATAGACACACAGGAAGTAGTAGGGAGGGACTTTGAGGTTTTTTGGTTTGGCAGAGCAGATCTCTCCTTCTGAGATGTTGGCAAAGAGGGAAGGTCAGCTAGTTTCTCCTCAATCTCTCTGGGATAACAGGTTTTCACCCTAACTTCTGGCTGCTGAGCCTTATTGATATATAGGATGATAGAGATTCAGTTAAAAACATTGGTGGCAGTGGTGGGAGGCAGACCCAGCAGGACACAAAAGTCCCACAGGGCCACTGCCTGAGAACCAGGGCAGTAACTACGGAGCTGCAATTAAAGCTCAAACAGCAGTAGATTCAGCGACAGCCACTGTGCTGACAGAAAAACTGCTTGCAGGGTTTCTGGAAAGTGGGCTCATGATCAGCAGAAGAGGCCTGAGCTCACTCTCGGTGCTGCTGCTGCTGTGGACAAACTGAGAAGTCAGCAGATTTGATGAGACACCTGGGCAGTCCTTAAGGAGTGAGTTAAATAATATTTTTTAAAAAATCTTTCCCACATTAAGAATGGGAAATATGGGACTGGAGAGATGTCTCAATGGTTAAGAGCACTGGCTGCTCTTCCAGAGGACAGAGTTCAATTCCCAGCACCCACATGGCAGCTTGCAACTCTGTAACTCCAGTGCCAGAGGATTTGACACCTTCACACCAATGCACATAAAATAAACTTAAAATAAATTATATAAAAAAGAACGGGAGGGCTGGAGAGATGGCTCAGAGGTTAAGAGCACTGGCTGTTCTTCCAGAGGTCCTGAGTTCAATTCCCAGCAACATGGTGGCTCACAACCATCCCTTATGAGATCTGGTGCCCTCTTCTGCTGTGCAGATATACATGGAAGCAGAATGTTGTATACATAATAAATAAATAAAATCTTTAAAAAAAAAAAGAACAGGAAATATCACAATGCAGGGAGTTAGGACTCTGTGTAGTGCTACTATAGATGTCTTGAAAATGGAAGAAATGGGTGAGGGGATAACAACTGAGCTGGGATTGACATAATATTGATTGTAATTACTACCAGTTCCATAATTCATATTTTACCCTTAAACAAGTGATTTCATAACTGTGCCAAATACGGAAATTCGATAAGATACAAACCTTAGAAAGACCTACTTATAAAAATAAGAAAAATACTCAGACACAAGTAGAAGAATTTAGACAAGAATGTACCGCACTGCTGCATAATGAAACTGAAGAGGGGTGGCCCAAGATTATTAGCAACCAACCTTAGTCTACCCAGGATCATGTAGAAGCTAAATGTAACCGACATTCAAAGTCCCGCCCTACTACTTCCTGTGCACCTCTCTCTCCATCTTCCAGACGCCCTCTGACTCTCTATGATTACTTTCTGTCAACTAGTTGCTGGTTCCACCTCCTGACCCAAGGTTGATTCTATTTAATTAATGAAATGCAAACTCGGGGTTCACAGATACAGCAGAGATGTACCCTGCTTCTGCCTTCCCAGTGCTAGGATTAGAGACATGCAGCACCACACCCGCCTTAAGAAGAATTTTTTAATCATTTTGTTAGTAGAGATGACCTTGGACTTGGGATCCTCCTTCCCCTGCAGTGCGGGGTTACAGGCACACCCCATTACAACCTTTAGTAGAGTCATCTTTTCAAGGAACTAAGAAGAGTCTGGTTCTTAGAGCAGCCAGTCCCTGCTGTCTCTCTCTTTCACATGTCTGTCACTCTGACAACTTCTAGCAAAGACAACAATCTCTTTTCAACAAGAATCAGAATTTTGCAAAGCACCTTGAGCCAGAAGCACTCAAACTGACATCTCTGCAAAGACCATGCATGTTTCTAAAGAGCAGGACAACCCTGAGAAGAGAGGGGATGACCTACACCACAGCTCTTCATGTCAATCAGATTGTGGGTGCACATGAGCCCAGGAGAGAATGGAGAACAAAACTGATTCCAGCGTTGACCTGGCTTTTTCCTCACTGGGTCCTGCTGGACTTTTTTGTTTCGTTTGTCTCATCTTTTCCTAGCTCCACAGTGCCCTCTTCTAATTGAGACTGCAGCATAAATCTTAGCCTGGAAATCCTACAGCCCAAGCTCTCTCTACAAGACACAAGATATTGCACAGACTGTCTACATACAATTAAAAAATGAAAACCCAAGGTACTTCTGTTCTGCAAATTTATTAAAACATTCAAAATGAATTGTCCCTAGAGAAGTATATACCTCTAAGGGGACTTAGAATGCAACACGGGAGACCTGTTTTTGTGACCTTGGTCATGCCCCATACGGGGAGGCAGAAACAGTGGCCAGGTAAATTATTGTACAGTAAACTTACGGCCCCTTTCACTTTTATGGGTTTTGGCGTACTATTAATGCCATCTGGTCAAAGAATTATTAATGTGTCTTTGTCTTTTCAGCTTTTTATTCCTTTTGAAAACATAACTCTACTTTTATGAGGCAAGTCGGTTTAAAAAATATAATGCATCATGCAAATGGGCAGCTTTTCGGAACACGTCTGTTTGCCACATCTGAGGGCGTGCCCCATCTTGGCCACCAAACTTGTCTGTTTGCACAGTGAAAGTAGAGGCCTTCTTTGGTACCCAGAGGCAGCTTCTCTCTGAAGAGTTCTCTGCTGTGAATTTATGCGTAAAAAGATATAAAAATGTTCATCTCCTTCTTTATTATCCGTGAGGAGGAATGAGAGGGAAAAGCCAGTAAGAATGAGATTGCTTCTGCTACTGAAATGCTTTGTGCAAATGCCGAGACTGCGTTTGAGAGGCAGACTTGGCTGTGAACTAGTCAGTGTGACCAGATGTTTTCTCAGTATCAACGCTAGAGCACTCACTCTCCTTTTCCTGGTTTTGATTATTATAATAGATTTCAAAACTGTTCTTTCTCCTTGATGAGTCACCCATTGTCTAAACACACTTCTCTTTTTTATTAGGGTTTGATTCCAGCTGGATCATCCTCCCTCGTGGGTCTTGAAGGCTTTGTGGTTTGGAAGGCTTTTCTGGGTGCCACGAGTCACGCTTAGGTCAGCTTCTCCAATGCACTTGGAAAGGCACCAGCCCAGGGTGTCTCTGGACCTCATCCCAGGGATGCAGCAGGTCAGCTGCTGGAATGGCCATTGTGGGGAGGCAGTTTAGATGTTTATTTTCGTGAGTCTACTGCACCCCACAAACATTTCTGAAATTGAGGATGAGACAAAATATGTGCACCAAAGGCTTCACATAGACCTTTTCTTCTTTTGCTCCTGGGTTTAACCAGTAGCATTTATGCTTCCTGGAGTAGCTGGGGCCCAGGAAGGCCAGTACCCCTGAGTCTTATGTTTTTGTTGCGGTGAAGAGACACCATGGCCATGAAGAGTCTTACAAAGGAAAACATTTATTTGGGGTGGCTTACATCTTCAGAGGATTAGTCCATTGTCATCATGGTGGGACATGGAGGTGTACAGACAGACATGGGGCTGGAGAAGGAACTGAGACCTCTTATATATTGACTCACAGGCAACAAGAAGTAGTCTGAGACACTGGGTGTGGCTTGAGCATGTATGAGACCTCAAAGCCTGCCTCCACAGTGACACACTTCCTCCGACAAAGCTATACCTCCAAATAGTGCCATTCCCTTTCAAACTACCACACCCTGTCTTAATCCCCTTTCGCTTGCCCAGGCTTGTTCTCTCAGCTATGGTCCATGTTTTCTGGTTGTCATCTTTGCATTTCTCCAATACTAGACCTCACAGGTGTTCCAATCCAGAGTGCTGGATTGCTGGCATGTCGACCTTAATCCCCCAGAAGCCATGTGACACCCACACAGTGATGGTCTCTGCAGCTGGAAAAACAATGCCAGGCTCTTTTCTTAGAAATACAAGGTCTTGGGTACCCTGGCGATGGCTATGTCCTGATCCCCTGGTGCCTCCCTATGCACTTAGTTTCTGTTGAGTCTTCTGTTCCCAGATTCTCAGGAACAGGTAATGAGGGATACATATACTAGAACCAATCGTTGGGATGTGTTTTAAATAATAAATGGTATTAATAGGTTCAGTGGATGAACTGCGCTTCAGAAGACATTTATCAGGAGACTATGGCATCATAGCTACATCCAGCCATGATGGCACCATGGAAGGAAGGGACCTTCAGGTCTGGAGAAATTAGTGGAATTCCTTGATCCTGTGGGTTTGGAGGTTATATTCCCACATCACGTGAACTAGCCTATGTGCAGAGGCCTTGGAGGGACATTCTAGACAATGTGCCAGGAAACAAAGGGCTGGAGCCTAAAACACAAAAATTAACATATAAAAGAGGCTGGAGAGTCAGGTCAGCAGTAAAGAGCACTTGCTGCCCTTGCAGAGGCTCAGGTTCAGTTCCCAGCACCCATATGATGACTCAAACCCATCTGTAGCTTCGTTCCCTGGAGATTTGACACTCTCTTCTGGTTTCCATGGGCACCAGGCATACACATATTGCTCATACATACATGCAGACAAAACACTCATACACAAAATAGTAAAATAAACCTAAAACAATTAAGAACACTAGTTCTAGAAGAAGACCTGGGTTTAGTTACCAACATCCATGTGGCAGCTATCAACTGTCGTTAAGTCCAGTTCCGAGGGATCCCATGATGGCTCCTGAGTGTATGGCACACGTACATATACTCAGGCACAAATACATACACAAAAATAAATATGTTTAACAACATAAAACAATATTTAAAAGAAATAAGTTTGCAGAGAAGGACTGGAAGCCATCCCCTGCCTGGGCTTCATATATACAGTGAACAGAGCGTGCTCAAGAGAAGTCAGGGATATAGAAACTTGGGAGAGGTTGGTAATATGTAAATGTTTTATAAAGGGCTGTGCAAATCATGTCCCAAAGCTTCTTGGGCGTTTTCCTCAATTCTCTAGCCCACATTACCTCTCCACAGTGCTTTTTCTTTCTTAATAATCCAAGAATGAAAATTCTTGGAAAGAGGCTGTGGTTACAGCTGCTGCTCGACTGATAAGAACTTCAATGGCACAGAGAGGCTGGAATGTTGTAAGTTCAGAGCCAAATTATCTCAGCCACCTTTGGCTTCCTTGGTAGCTATCATTTCTCTCCTCAGTATGTGACCATTAGATAAAAACAGACTTCTAGTTTCCACCATCCAAAAGGCAAAGGATACTGTGACAGGAGGCATCTGAGGCCTATGGATGAGATTTCTCAAGGTTGTAACCCACCTACTTATGAACCTACCAATGTACTTGAAAAGCACCTTGATTTATGATTTTCTTTGTTCTGTTACTATAAAAATTCCATTGAACTGTTACCACATTGAAACATGGGATTGGGGTGACCTGAGTCTGTTTCCGAGCCATGATATTGGGCTCTAGATAATGTTTAATGCTCTTTGAGATGAGAAATACATTTTGTCTTAACAGTTACTTTTGTGGTTTTCTTTTGTTGTTTTTTGTTTGTTTGTTTTGTTCTGTTTTTGTTTTTGGAGACAAGGGTTTCTCTGTGTAGCCCTGGCTGTAACAGTTTCTATTTCTAGCTGGGTGTCCCTGATAAAATTCTTTGTTCTGGGACACAGGAGACTGGAATGGGATGTGCCCTTTGAACTCAGACCCTCAGCCAAGCAACAAGCATGCTTGTCCCTCTCTTTTATTTCTTTCTCAAATGCTGGCCTGATCATGCTTTCAATGTTACTCTGGGCTTTGTTACCTTTTTTTCTGAAGCCTTCCTTCCTTTCTACCGTACAGCTACCCAGCAACCTTCACTGGCCCAGCATACCAGCTTCCTTGGACCCTTACTCAAAATGGCATTCTTTTCTCTCCTTTGTCCATCTCCCTCTTCCTGGCAACTGCTAAGACTTACAGCTTGCCTGCCCTGTTGATTTTTCTTTCAAACTCTAATAAAAATAGTCCCAGCTTCCTCTGAGTCTGTTTCTACATCCTTTTCATCAATGAGACTAAGAACCCAAAGGGCAACACTGGAGTCACTGGTAACAGTAAGAGTAGAATTATAATCTAAAGTTGCCTTGGGCATGGGCACTGGGGAGATCCTGGTTTGCTCACTGCTGGAGCAGGGCTACAAAGCCACAGCACATTTTCTTATCAACTTTATATGGACAAAGAGTGCAGAGGAATGTGGCTTGATTTGGGAGAGAGAGAGCACGTGCTAGAGAGTGGGGGGGGTGCAGAGCCCTCTAGAGGGCACTAAGCTGCCACAGGGAGGGGTTCTGTGGCCCCAGGAAGCAAAGAATGAGCGTCTTAGCCACCAGCCTCCATTGCCTGCTTCTTTCTCTGGAGTCTCAGTCTTGTCTTTGCTGCCTTTGTCCACTCCTGTCATGAAATGTCCTTGATCCAATTTATCAAAGCCACAAAAGCAACTCTCTGCATTTTGTTGTTTACATGAGTGGGGTGGGGGTGGGACGGCTATTTGAGAAATTTTATATCCACCTTCTTTTTCTTACTTTTAAATCAAAAGCAATAAACATAGAGCACAATATGCAGTTGTAATTTATAAACACATCACCCAGCAGCCGCACCAGCCTGGTTGTGGACACCTCACCTCTCCCAAAGCTGATCCCTTGCATTTGGCAAGTTCTTGGCTTTCATAAGCAGCTTGTCACATTCTACCAAAAGACCTGCTGGGACTTTGAGTGGCGCTGCAGTGGGGCCCACAGGTCAACTAAGCAATGACACACGTCCTTCCAAAGCTAGCCTTCCCAGGGAAAATCAATGACTAACCTTCTATTAATTTAGGAATCTTCAGTGTCTTAATATTTCTTATAACAGTTCCCACAAAGGTCTTAAACATCTTTTGTTCTATTTATTCCTCAGGACTTGATATTTTCTGATATAATTGTGTCCTTTTGTTGTGCTAAAGAATGAAACTAGGGCTTTGTTCTTTGATACTAAACAGTATTGGCTTTAAACCCACACAGATCTTGAACTTTTGGGGGAAGGGGGTTGGAGACAGGGTTTCTCTGTGGCTTTGGAGGCTGTCCTGGAACTAGCTCTTGTAAACCAGGCTGGTCTCGAACTCACAGAGATCCACCTGCCTCTGCCTCCCGAGTGCTGGGATTAAAGGTTTGTGCCACCAACACCCAGCAGATCTTGAACTTTTAACCGTTTATTTTTACTATTTTTATTTTATGTCTATGTGTCTTTGTGGGTGTTATATGTCTCTGTGAGTGTATGTCACATTTTATGCAGATGTTTGCAGAGGTCAGAAGAGGGTGTTACAAGAAGTTGTGAACCACCTAATAATATTTGTGCTGGGACCCTCTGGATGTCAGCCAATACTCTTTACCACTGAGCCAGCTTTCAAGCCTGGCCTTGAAATTTTGATCCTCCTCTCAGCCTCCTGAGTAGCCAGAGTTACAGGCTTTTGCCACTAGGCTTGGCTTTTTAAAGTTACTCGGAGGAAAGGAGTCACTGTTAGTCACTGGCATCCAATCTCCCACTTTCCGAGTTACTGGGATTACAGGAGTACACCGCCTACCCACTGTCATCTTTTTGGACACAGCTTCCTATTTATCTTTGGCATTTAGAAATGCAATTGATCATTGTTTATGATCAATATGTTGTAAGTGTTCACCAGTGACTGGGTATGGCTCCTCCAGAATTTTCCATGCACCATTAAATTCTTCTGTGGATATTTGCTTCTCAGCCGAGTTTCATTTCCTTTTATTCTCTCTGGCCAGGTGGGCCAGGACCCAGTTGTGAGACTGGCTAGCACGGGAATGAATGCCTACTTCCTCCCCACACTGCAGCTGTTCTGCAAGGGATGGACTTTCCTGTCTATGACTTCTGTGGTAGAGTGTTCCCTTTCGTTCCTGATTTTCTGTGGGGAATGAGGAGTTCTGGGCAGTGAGAGAGCTCCCCACCTTCCTACAGCCAGCACTTCATCTCCCAAATTTTACAGCTGACTCAGCTGAACAGGCTGTTGGCTCATTAGCAATGAACTATCAGGACAGTCCTATGATGACCACACCTTACAGGATCCAGCACAGCACAAGGCTGAGTGGGACACAAGCCACATGGCCCATGGCTATCAGTGGACTGGGATATAAGAAGACAAACTTTAGAAGCCCCCCCCCCCCCCCCCCCAATCAGCCTGACTAGAGCCTCAGCTGCAGTCATATGCTGGCACCCCAAGTGGGCAGTTAGAAATCAAAGTAACAAGAAAGGAGCATGAAATGACCCTGGGTACAGTGAGGTCAGCTTCCCAGATCTAGCAGAACACTCTAGGCCTTGAGCTGTCTCCACAATGACCCTAGTGGGCCTGGGCTTGAGAGCTGGGACTCTGCAAACTTCTTAGCCTCAGACACAGAGGCCAAGAGATTGTACAGTCAGGTGGCAGAGCCAGAGGCTCCCCTGGAGGTACTGGGCATCAGCTTACTGTCCAACAAAGGGCTGCAGTTCCCTCAACTCCTCACAGTCATCCACCTCTCACTCTCCCCAGCTAAGAATTCCTCCAAGATCTGATTTCCAGGAGTTGAGTATCAAATGCTTAAGCTTGGCAAAGGCCAAGTACCTCTGCTTGTCCCATCTCTTCTGAGAGAGACTGTCTTCTCCGTGCAGGACCATAGGCTTCTCCAGCTGTCACAGCCATTTCTCTGTGCTGCCTGCTTCCCACAGATGTGCAGGCAGTGGTGTTCTCCACAAAGAAGTTAACATGGAGCTCTTCTTCCCTACCTTGAGTGAAAAGGTTTTGGCTCCTATTGTCCATAGCATTTCATCAGCTGAATTTTGCTTATTTCTGTGTTTGCTCCACTTGGACTTTTAGTTAGATTTTTTTTTCTGGTGGGGTGGGGTCCAACTTGAATTTTTCTTCTAAATTCATCACAATGCCCTGAACAAACCACCTTTCCACACAGGTTCCTCTTGGAGAGACGGTCTTGTTACAACAGATATAGCCCAAGCATGCATCTTGCTTGGTTTTCTGCACCAGAACAAGATACATGTGTGGGTTTCTGCATGAGGCTTAAGAGGTGTCAGCTGCAAGCACCAGTGAATCGTCATTTGGAATCCCTAGCAGGAGAGTGACTTTTGTGTCACTTGTGTCCTCCAGGTGAGAGACATAAGAGCCACAGACACCTACATTTCCCAGCCTGTTGTACGCAAATCCCTGCTAGCTCAGGAAAAAAAAAAATTCAGAAAGTCTGGATGCTGGCCTGAGTTGATGGACATAATTGCAGTGGGCCTGAGTCTGGCTATGAGCTAAGGCATATGCAGAAGCAGAGACCAAAGCCAGTTCAGAGGCCTGTGGTTTTGGGTGCTGGCAAGGGTGAGCCCACTCTCTGGCTCCCCTCTTCATAGACAAATATTTAAGGTGTGGTGGTTTGAATAGGTATGGCTCCCACAGACTCATGTTGTCTGAGTGCTTGGCCATAGGGAGTGGCACTATTAGGAGATGTGGCCTTGTTGGAGAAGTTTGTCACTGTGGAGATGGGCTTTGAGGTCTTATGTGTTCAAGCTAGGCCCAGTGTGGCACAGTCTCCATCTGCTGCCTGCAGAGCAATATGTAGAACTCCCAGCTCCTTCTCCAGCACCGTGTCGGTCTGCACACACTGCCACGGCTCCTGCTGTGATGACAATGGACTAAACCTCTGAAACTGTAAGTCAGGCCCTGTTAAATGTCCTCCTTTATAAGAGTTACTGTGGTCATGGTGTCTCTTCACAGCAATGTAAACCTTAACTAAGACAATATGTACAGGGGAGACCTAACTCAAGCCTATCGTTCAATTGGCATGGGACCTCTGCACCCATTCAACTCCACATACCCTTTACCTCGGTCTTCAAGTCTCCTCTTAGCAAAAGTTAGCTATTGGATGAGGAGGTCCCCATGTCTTTGTTAACTCTATGAGGAGTTGACAGAGGTGTTCAAATGAGTTTAAGGCTAAGAACCAGATAGCTGAAGGGTCTGAAATCAGCTTTATTCTGGTGGTTGTCTTGTTAAACCTGAAATCTGGAATCGAATCACCACCACAAGACCGACACTGAAGCAAACACAAAGTCCTCATCTGCGAGTTAACTTGGATCCCTCCCTTCGTCTGTCCCTAGTGGGGTGGCAGGGACAGAAACAGAGCAGAAGAGGGACCCAGAGCCCCAAGGGAAGGGGGTCTATATAGTAGCCAGGCAAGAGGGAGGGTTGGGGGAATTACAAATCTGCCTAGCTATAGGCTTGTGATTGGCTCAAGACCTCCAAAACTGCATAGTTACAGCCTTGGGACTGGCTCAAGCCTGGACTGAGCTGATTGGCTACCCTGGGCCTAGGGTAGCCAATCCAAGCCCTCTGGATGGTCATTGGCTGCCCCCATGAAGTGGTGGAAATTCCCAGGTGGGGAATTCCCAGCCTGAGGACATGCCAAACCCAGGGGGAATTCCAAGCCTGCTGGCCTGGGATTGGTCAGTTTTTCTAGCTCAGGGATTGGCTAGTTTTGAGGGAGGGAGGGCAGGCAGAGATGACTCTGATTCCAGGTCCAAATTGTGTTTCTTTCTGTGGTTGTTTTTGGCTCCAATTCTAGGGCCTGGGCAAATTTCTTTTGCATGTCCTGAATCTAGGGGACAATTGTGTCCTTTGTTTTTTTTTTTTTTTTTTGTTTTTTGTTTTTTTGTTTTTTGTTTTTTTTTTTTTTTTTTGGTTTTTCGAGACAGGGTTTCTCTGTGTAGCTTTGGAGCCTATCCTGGCACTCACTCTGGAGACCAGGCTGGCCTTGAACTCACAGAGATCTGCCTGCCTCTGGGCAATTGTGTTCTTTTGGCACTAGTTTCGGAGTTTGGGTGTTTTTTTCTAGCTCTAGGCTTAGGGATAAAGTGTCTCTTTCGATGACTGGGGTCCCAAATCTAGGGTGTGTTTCTTTCACTGGGTTGGGGCCTGGAGCCGAGCCGATCAGGGCCTCTGTAGGGGCTGCGGGTCAGGGATTTCCTGGGGCCTGGGTCTCTCAGTCTCAGTTTGCTGCCTACTGCTGTGATAAAAACCATGACCGAAAGCAACTTGGAAAGGTTTACTTTGTCAAACAACTTGAGGTAGCTATCCATCATTGAGGAGATCAAAGCAGGGCAGGAACCAGGAGGCAGAATCTGAATCTGGGACCATGCTTGCTGGCTCAGTCCCCATGCCTTCAGAAACAATCCAGGACTGCCTTCCCAGGACCAACACTGCCCACAAGGGGCTGGGTCCTCACATTTCAATCGTTAATGAGGAAAATTGGCCTAGAAGCCAATCTGATGGGGGCGTTTCCTCCGTTGGTGTTTCTTTCCCCTTTACCACATGACCCTAGTTTGTGCCAAGTTCACAAATAACTAACCAAAACAGTGATCAATGATAAACAAAAATGTGGGTTGGATTAATTTTGAATCTGTTCTAATCAACAGAGATATCAAAAATTTAAACAAGTTTTGTTTTGTTTTGTTTTTGTCTTAATATGTAGCCCTGGCTGGCCTGGAACTCACAGAGATCTGACAGCCTCATTGATCAAGTGTTAGGATCAAAGGCATGTGTCACCATACCCTGCAATTTTAAGTCTAATTAAAAGGTTAAAACAGATATGAAAATGAGACCATAAAAGTAAAAAAACCCATACAAATACAATAAAATTAATAACTTTTAAAGAGAGTAAAGAGACTAGAGATATGGCCTAGCAGTTAGGGACAATTGTTGTTCTTCCAGAGTAGTTGGGTTCTATTCCCAGCATCCACATAGTGGTTTATAACTGTCCATAACTCCAATTCCAGGGGATCCAACACACCCTTCTGGTCTTTGACGATACCAGGCACACATGTAGTACACAGACACACATACAGGCAGAACACCCATACACTTGAAATAAAATTTATCTGGGTGGTGGTGGTGGTGGTGGTGGCGGCGGCGGCACACGCCTTTAATCCCAGAAGGCAGAAGCAGGTGAATCTCTGATTTCAAGGCCAGCCTGGTCCACAAAGGGAATTCCAGGACAGCTAGGACTGTTACACAGAGAAATTCTGCCTCAAAAATAAATAGGTAGATAAACAAATAAATAAAATTTAAACGTTAAAAAATGGTCCATTTTCAGGCTGGGGGATCGCTCAGAGGTTGAAAACACTTGCTGCTTTTCCAAAGGACTGAGTTCCATTCCCAGCACCCACACATCAGCTCAGAATTGCCAGCAATTCCTGTTACAGGGGATCCTAGGCCTATGGTCTCCCAGGGCATGACACTCGTGTGCACATACCTCCATAGAGACAACACACACATAATTAAAAATAATAGAAGTAAATCTTTAAAAAAAAAAAAAAAAAGTTCTTTTCAATACACATTGAGTCAACTTGGCTCCAGCCCCGAGTGAACAGGAAAAATGGAGCTCCACTAACCCCACTAGACTAGCCCCTCCCTCAAACCAGAAGTTAGAATAGAAGATTACTAGACTGGAAAGAAGGCTCAGCACTGAACAGTGCTAGTTGCTCTTCCAGAGGCCCTGGGTTCAATCCCTAGCCTCCCCATGGTGGTTTACAGCTTGTAACTCTAGATCCAGGAGTCCAGTGCCCTCTTCTGGACACTGCAGGCTTTGGGTGCACGGAGTACACAGATATACACGAAGACAAACACCCATACAAATAAAATAAAAATAAGCAAATAGCTTTTTGGGGCAGTGCTGGGAATTGAACAGTCAACGATCTTAACTGCTGAGCCATCTCTCCAGCCTCACAACCATTTAAAAAAATAAATAAACGCATAGAAAACTATTAACAGCCACGCTTGCTTAACAGCCTGCAGATGTAAGAAAGTCATGTACCAGAACACACTTCAAATCAGCAGCACATAAAATAGAGAGATAAACCCTCCTGAGGTTTTCATTGAAAAAAAAACAAAAACCAAATGTAAATTGCAGATGATGTGTAAGACTGTAGCCTCCCGATTGCTCTGCCAATGAGGAAACTGGGGGAAAGTGAAGGAGGCACTCCACCCTCACGCCCCACCCCCACCCACGTGGGAACAACACGGCAGAGGCTTCCTCTCACCCCAGATTAGGTACAAACCACACCAAACCAAACAAACCAAACACCTGTTTTCACAGAAAGATCCTTAGTAAGTGGAAAAGAAAAGTTGAAGTGGCTGCTTTCTGACTCAGACAGAAAACAGCAGCAAATGACCTTGCAGGTGTCATTTCTGAGAAGACAAAAGGGGAGGTCTGTAGGATGTGGTGGTATATTTTGATTGGGCATGTTAACTAGGTGAGCCAAAGGGGGCTTCAGTATTCATAACCAGGAAGGACCTGGCATAGGAAAGTGTCCAAACAAGGGGAAAGACCTTGTGGTGTGGCTAAATTTAGGGATGTAATCTAACAGGTGGTTTTGTTTTTTGTTTTTTGTTTTTTGTTTTTTGTTTTTTCAAAGCAGAGGCAAAGGGGAAAAGGGCTTCAAGGCCTGCCAGAGCCAGGCCAGGCTCGCCATGCTTGAATTGGCCAGAATCCCTTCAAAAAGTTTTTTTAAAAATTACTGCGCTTAAGAGAACTATAAAGCAAAATTGGACTTCCAAATGTTAAGGGGTGTTAAGTATTGTTTTTGTAATTGTCTGGTCTTACAAAATTTTAACAAAACTGTTGTATATACAAGGTAAAATAGGTTAACTGCTGTTTTTGCTTTCATAAACAAAAGCTTGTTTTGCTCAAGATGACCTTCTGCTTGCCTGTAAACACAATGTAACTTTATGTTCTTTGCCTTTATAAACCCCTGACTGACCCGACTGGGTGCTACATTTGGTACAGAATGTGAAGAAAGGCCTCTCCTTTGTTAAAATGTATTAATGGTCAGACAGGGGAATCTCTGAACGACTCCAGACCATAACAGAATCACTTCATAGGCAGGGAACTTCAACCTGTATGAAAGTGGAGAAAGCTCCCATACAAGCAAGGAACACCACATTTATTCTCTTTGTTTTTGACTGTCTGTGTAATGTGACTAGCTGATTCAGTTCCTGCCTTTATTTCTAAAAACAAACAACAAACAAAGACTACAGACTGTGACCTGAATTGTAACCCAAATAAACCCTCTTTCCCCAGAGTTGCCTTTTGTTTTGTTTTTTCAAGACAGGGTTTCTCTGTGTAGCTTTGTAGACCAAGCTGGCCTTGAACTCACAAAGATCCACCTGCCTCTGCCTCCCGAGTGCTGGGATTAAAGGTGTGCGCCATCAACTCAAGGCCCAGTCAGGTTTCTAGTAAAGGTCCAATCAAGCCCACCATGCCCAAGCGAGGGCTCTATCAACTGCATTTAAATAACCATAACAAACAGAGAAAGATCTGCACATGACTAACAGTTTTAATAGTGGTTAACAATACTTAGTAGCGTTGACCAATGTTTGACAGTGTTTAGTCTTCCCCAGTGCCCCAGGAGAGGCTGGTGCCTCTCCTCTGTCCCATAGCCCCTTGACCTTGCCCCCCCCCCAACAGAGCAGTAACAAGATGTGTCTCTGTCCTTTAAGCTGCCCAGCCTTGATATTTTGCTCTTACAGCCAGGCAGACTAAGACAAGAAGCAAGCCAACAACAATATCTAAGAATAAGGGACTGGGAATGTAGCTAGTATGCACAAAGCACTAAATAACTGGGCATGACGGTGTGTGTATATAATACCAAGACCCAAGAGATGGAAGCAAGAGGATCAGGGATTGAAGGTCTACACACTGTATTGGGAGCCAGTCTAGCATACATGGAGTTCATCTAAAAAGAAAAGAAAAAAAAAGGGGGAGAAAAAAAAGAGAAATCTAAGAATTAACAGAGTATAAAGGAAATTAACACTGTGAACTTACAGTTCCAAGACAGACAAGGGGGGAGCCACCTCTCCCGGAAGAATTCAGCAAGATGTTAAACATTGTTTTAAAACCTTTTAAAAGTTAGTGTTAACCACAGGGTCATCAAGTCCTTTATTGTAAGCTCTGAAGAGATGTTCATTTTCCTGTAAATAAATGAAGATGTTGGGGGTGGGGCAGGTAATTTCACTCCCTTAATTTGCAGCTATTGGATCCTGGAGCAAAAGGACTGTCAGTCAAATAGCTAGCCAAACTACACTCACCACAGCACAAATACCTTGAAAAACAAAAAACAAAACAAAACAAAAAACCGCAATGGATCATAGCAGGTGGCCTAGCTCCTCAAGGCACAGCTTTAGCATGGGCTGTTTCCAACAATTTGTAGAGGACTTACTGCTCTCACAAGCCTTGGTGAACTCTACATGGCTCTGTAACCATGTCTGCTGAGCCAGAGGAAAGCACTTCCTCTGAAGGTGTGGCAGAGGGACGGCTGTGATTAGTCCTGAAAGGCAAGGATATGATTGGTGAAAACACAAACCCTCATTTGGATGAGGTGCACTATGACTGAAACACAAAGTTTCATTAGGATGTGAGGTGAGCTGTGATTAGTCTGAACACCCCTTCTCTGGCTATATACACAGGTCATTCAGGCTTGTTAATGTGTTAGCTGGGGGGATATCCTACTGTGTGCCTCTTTTGACATTGCAGTATTGGGGTCAATAAAAGGCCTCCCCCCACCGCTCTGAGATATAGGGTCTCACTGTCTAGCCCTGATTGACCTGGAACTTGCAATGTAGACCAGACTTGTCTCAAAGTAATAGAAATGACTCCCAAATGCTGGAACTTAAGGCATGTACTGCCACATCTTGATGGGGAGTGTCCTTCTGTATATAAATTTCTCTTATTGGCTGGTGAATAAAACACTGATTGGCCAGTAGCCAGGCAATAAGTATAAGTGGGGCTACCAGACAAGGAGAATTCTGGGGAGAGGACACAGAGAGAAGCTGCCAGGGAGACGCCATGTAGCTACTGGAAAGATAGGACACCAGGCATTCTCCAGTAAGATAAGGCCATGTAGAAATAAATAGATTAATAGTTATGGGTTAATAAGAGAGAGCTAGCCTTGATGGAAGTAGAAGCAGACACCCACAGCTAAACACTGAACTGAACTAGAATCCAGTTGCAGAGAGGGAGGAGTGATGAGCAAAAGGGTCAAGACCAGGCTGGCGAAACCCACAGACACAGCTGACCTGAACAAGGGAGAGCTCATGGACCCCAGACTGATAGCTGGGAAACCAGCATAGGACTGATCCAGACCCCAGAAACATGGGTGTCAGTGAGGAGACCTTGGCAATCTATGAGGCCTCTGGCTAGTAGATCTCTAGTATTTATCTCTAGTATAGAAATGTACATTGGGAGCCCATTCCCCATAGAGAGATACTCCCTCAGCATAGACACACGGGGGAGGGCCTAGGCCTTGTTCCAAAGGATATGACAGATTCTGAAGATCCCCATGGAAAGCCTCACCCTCCCTGGGGAGCAGAAAGGGTATGGGATAGGGAGTTAGTGGGGGGCAGGGGAGGAGGGGAGGGAGAGGGAACTGGGATTGACATGTGAAACAATCTTGTTTCTAATTTTTAAAAATGGAAAAAAACAAGAGAGAGAGAGAGTTAGCCAATAAGAAGCCTGAGCCATTGGCCAAACAGTTTATAATTAATATAAGTCTCTGTGTGTCTATTTGGGGCTAAAGGGCTGTGGAACCAGGGGGAACAGTAATTCCATCTACAACATGTATGTTACGATAAATCTTTCTGCCAAAAGCCGCCCAAGCCCTACCACCACGAGGGTGGTCTCTGCCAGCCGCCTGAGTTTTGCCCGCCACGTGGATGAACAAAATAATACAGAGACTTGTATTAGGTACAAACGCTGCTTGGCCAATGACTAGGATTCTCATCTGTTAGCTCAGTCTCAATCATCATAAATCTATATATTTTATAAGACTTATCTTATCGGACGCCTTCCATTGGTGTCCTCCTTGCCGGTGGATCACATGGTGAAACTGGAGGAAGAGCAGAGGGGAAAGGGGGCCACTTCCTGCTTGTCCTTGCTTAAATATGAGTCTCCTTGTTATGTCACTTCCTGCCTGGTTCACCACTTCTCTACTACATTTCCCAGAATCCTCTTTGACACCTACTCCGTCTAACTTGCTGCCTCATTGTCCAAACACAGTACTTTATTCAACAATCAATAAGATGAACATACACAGAAGTACATTCCCCATCACATGTAGCTTTTTTTTTAAAGATTTTATTTATTATGTGTACAATATTCTGCTTCCATGTATATCTGCACACCAGAAGAGGGCGCCAGATCTCATTATAGATGGTTGTGAGCCACCATGTGCTTGCTGGGAATTGAACTCAGGACCTCTGGAAGAACAGTCAGTGCTCTTAACCTCTGAGCCATCTCTCCAGCCCCGCATGTAGCTTTTAATTTTTTAATTTTATTTGTGTATGTGTGTTTGCATGTTCTCACGCGTGTGTGTGTGTGTGCGTGCGTGCGTGCGTGCGTGCGTGCGTGCATGCGTGTGTGTTCATATATATGTAGGGAGGTCAGAACCCAACATCAGGTATCTTCACCATTCTCCTGCCCTGATTTCTGGTAGGGTGTCTATCTCAACAAGGAGTTTGCTGATTCCAGCAGAGATTCTTGTGTTTTCGCCGTCCACCGCACAGTGTTGGGATTACAAGTACTTACTACCACACTCAGTTCTTTTGCAATGGTTCTTGGGACTGATGCTTGCAAAGCAAGTGCTTTACCAACTGAGCCATCCCGCAGCTTTCAGGTGGTCCTTTCTCATCTACTTTTAGCAGGAAGAAAGCAGCCCAGAAGCGGCACAATGGCAGCAGTGGTATATTAACTTCTTTTTGGTTGCTGTGGTAAAATATCATGACCAAAGTAACTTGCAGAAGAAAAAAAAATTACTTTGGTTTATGGTTCCCAAGGGATAGACCATAATGACAGAAGAGGCTTGACAATAGGGGGCCAGAGCAGGAAGTCAAGAAGATGAAGAAGAGGGTGCAAACTGGCAGCAGCTAGGGATATGAATTCTCAAAGGCCAGTGGCACACTTCCTCCAGTAAGCCTGAGCCACCTAAAGTCCCCAAAGCAGCCCCACCAGCTGGGAATCAAGAGTTCAAATTCCCAGTCTTATGGGAGACATGGCTCGCTCAAACCCCACAGGTGCTGACAATTGAACAGTAAGGCCCAAAGGCAAGAGCAAGGCTAGCTAAAGCTGAAGGGGAGACAGCTCAAGAGTTCAAGAGCCCAAAGGCACAAGGTTGATAGGGCAGTGTGAGAATAAGGAGAGAAGACTACACAGCCAGGGAGGAGTCCCAGGTAACTAACTGTGAAGGCTTCCTCTCTCTGTCCAGTCAGCTGCAGGCAGGCTTTTTGGCCATGTGTCCCCCAGTCAGCGTTCGCCACGGGGCCAAGGGCATGTCCTGCCTCTATGCGGCCTGGCTATACCAGCTTGTCCATGGGACCAGATGAAGATCTGCTTTGCTTGCCTCAAGGCAGCTTTCCTGGTAGTTAAGAACATGCTGGAGATGGGAGACTGGGGAGAGGATTCGTGGCCAATTGAGCCCGTGGAACTCAAAGTATCTGTGCCAGATGCATGGCTGGGGATGGGGCTCACCTGGGTACAGAGCTATGGATATTTGCCACCGGTTGTCTTTATAAATGGATGGTGGCCTCGGGTTCTGTCATCATGGTTTAAATGGCAGGGACCCCAGCCTGTGCCCCCTGAACTGAGTCCTGAGGAAGCTGTACCCCTGGATCTGGGCCTGGAGGATACTGAGTTGACCCAGGCCCTTCCCTGGAGATTGGGTGTCTTAAGTTCCTGACCCCACCAGTGCATCATACCCCCTCTGTCCTGGTGGGGCATCTTCAAGGGGAAACCATGTCCTGGGCAACCTGTATTGTTGGAGTTGAGCCCCATCTGGCCCATGGACTTGGTAGTAGGAACCTGTTTGGTAAGCCTGAATTTCTACCTTGTTGTGGATGGCTTTGATACTCACTTGGTCCTGCTGTCATTGCCTCCTCACTGGGCTGTGAGGACCCAGGTCCAGTGCTGGCATGTGTTGCTGGACCCTAGTGGCTTTAGGATGGTCCACCTACAGAGTACACTTGAACAGCAGGACCTGCACCTCTGGAGGCTGAGCATCTTGGAGTCCTCAGAGCTGGTGCCTGCTGATTGCAGCCTGTGGAAAAGAGGCTTCAAGGTGCACTCCTGCCTGCCCTGGCACAGTGACACCCCAGAGGACTGCAGCAGGGAGCTAAGGAAGAGGCTGTTTGTCAGAGAGTTTGGCCTCAGAGGGAGCCAGTGCTACAACTTGTACCATTACTTCCTTGATAATCAGTCTGTCCTGTCCTGACCCTTCCCCACTTGGGAATAACTGAGGCACTGATGCTTAGGCAGGCCCCACTACCCAGGGGCCCAGGAAGTATGAGAGCCAGAGGTGGAGTGTTCTGAGTGCTGGGGAACGGTTGGTCTAGGCTGTGAGGGGGCATCTGGAACAGCCTGGGGGCTTAGGAACCTCAGAGGGAAGTCTGGCACGTTTTCCCATCAGGAGTCTGGCTTACCCTCTGCTGACTGTTCAGTGTTTGGAAGTTGAGGCAGCTGTATGTATAGTTGGAGTGTCTGTATCAGGTGTTGTGGGCACACGTCACAGATGTTGTACTAGCACGTGCTTGGACACTGACGCTCTGATTGACCTGGCATGTTATATTGTTAGATCCTGGCCTAGGCGGTCACGAGACCTGGTTTCAGGGTTAACTGTACAGAGTGTTTGTGCTCTTTGTCTTTATTCATGCTCCTTTGGATTGTTTCTGTTGAATAAAGTTGGTGTCTTAAATTTTATTATGTGTATCGTTTACACTCCACATACTGTCCTCATACCATGTACTTACAACAGCCAGAAGAGGGCATCGTGGGTCCTCTAGAAGAGTAACCAATGCTCTTAACTGCTGAGCCATCTTTCCAGTCCCATCATCAGTGTTTAATGGAGACCCTGTGCCGTTTTCCTCAGTGGGCCTTGATGGAGCAACCTCCTCCCCCACTTCTGGCTTCAGTGGCTTGAGGGCTTGTAGTCCCACAAAAGTGGAATGGGCCACAGTGGGTTTTGTTCTTTCTGAGTTACATGGGGAGTATGTACTTCCAGTCACAGTCTTCATAACCGGCAAGAGCACAGGGTTTGAAGTAAGAGCCCTGTGTTGAAGAGCTGCATGTCTTCTGATTGACACAAGTATGAGCCCTGGGAGTTAGAAGGGATCTGTGTACTGTTCTGTATGTCTGATTGGCTAGTGTGAGAGTGTCACACCTCAGCATTTGCATGCTTTGCACAGAGGGGAGGAAACAGCATGAGATAAGGTGCCCATGTACCTCATCAGTGGATACTGAATGGCCATTGTCTTCTTCCTGTGAGTGACCCAGCTAGAAATTTCCAAAGTTCTCTGGGTGTCTCTGGCTGGCATCACCTGGTGATTTAAGTGGTTCAGTTACTAAAGACAGAAAGGTCCCAATCCTGGAGCCATCTTGCTGGCCAGTTAACCACATGATAGGATCTGATTAAGGGTATTTGGGTGTTTTTGTTTTTGTTTTTGTTTTTAAACAAGGCTTACTATGTAGTCCAGACAGCTAGCCTCAAACTCGGGATCAGGCTTCTGAATATGGGGATTACAGGTGTTTGCCATAACCCCACCTCAAGCATTGTTCTTTTACCTAACTTTGAGTGTCATTTTTCTTTCATCTTCCAAAAGTGTCTTAATTCTTGTCACACGGGGTTCTGATGCTCATTCCTGGAGCGATAGCTCCACACTGTTGTATAAAGACCACACAGAACGGAGGCAGCAGCCTTGGTGTTGTCACCTTTGGCAGCCTGGAGCCTGTGGTCCAGTGGGTACCTAACTCCCCTCTATGTTCCCTCCTCTCTTTCCCTCCTGGCTAAGCCGTCAGTCACAGCAAACACGTTGTTGTTGTGTTTTGTCTTCATTGTTTAATTTTATTTTTATTATTAGTGTGGGTGCACATATGCCATGGTACACACGTGGAGGTCAAAGAACAACTTAAGGAGTCAGCTGTTTTCCAGGAGAGGTCCCTCAGGTCATCAACAAGAGGAGATTTTACCTACCAAGCCACCTCGCTGATCCTTAAACCCTTTTTCTGTGAAGGTCTTTTTTGGGGGGTCTTTTTGTTTGTTTTTCGAGAAAGGGTTTTTCTGTAGCTTTGGAGGCTGTCCAGGAAAGTTCTGTAGACTAGCGGTGAACTCAAAGAGATCCACCTGCCTCTGCCTCCCAAGTGCTGGGATTAAAGACATGCGCCTCCACCGCCTGGCTTGTGCAGGCTTTTTTAAATAAAAAGAAATGTGTTTGCTGATTGATTTGTGTCTGGTACGTGTGTGCACCAAGTCCAGAAGGAGGTATCAGATGCCCTCTCTCACTCTGCCTGTCCCTGAGACAGGTTCTCTAGTACCAGGTTCTGGAAGCCAGCACAACCCAGGTGTCTTTCTAAATCTACTCACTTCCTCAGAGCTGGGTCGCTGCCATGCCTTAGACAGTCAGCTTGTTGCATGGGTTGGAGGATTCAGATTCCAGCTTGTATGATTGTACAGTAAGCTGAGCCATCAACCCCCAGTCTTTAAAACCAAGTTGATTATAGTTATTTATTGTGGCAGTGTGTAGGAGTATGGGTGTAAGTGCACCACACCACAGCATACCTTAAATTGAGGTGACATCACATGACAAAATTGATACGAAAATTTCAGTGGCACTTAATATGTAGGATTATTCTCTCCTTGCACCAACTGGGTCCACGGGGTTGACCTCTTGCCGTCAGTTTTGTCACCAAGTGCCTTTCCTCACTGAGCCATCCCACTGGCCAGGCCTCTGTTTCAGATAATCTCACCACAGTGTGATACTCTGGGGAGTGGGGTGCATCATGCCGAGAGGTGGTCCCAGGCGCTCGCCGTCTCTGTCAGTGAACCTGTACTGACTCCTTAGTTCTCATCTAAAAATGAGAAAACAAATTGGATGCTCTTAGCAGCTTTGCTCACAATAGTAAAAAATTAGAAGCTAAATTCCCAGCAAGCCGTGAGCAGATAAGTTGTGGCAATCCATACATAGGAATATTACTCAGTGATAATAAATCAGCACGCTGTGCATTCCTACAGCATGGACAGACCTCAAGAGCATCATGCCACGTGAAAGAGGACTGTCAGAAGAGCACACATTGTGCGGCTATGCTTATGGAAGACATTCAGAGTAGACCAGTCCTTCAGGACAGCAGGAGAGCCCACTAGAGTCTGGGAGGGATGCTTGGATGGATATAGGGTTTCTTCCAGAGTGATGGAAACGTTCTGGAATTAGGAGTGGGGGCGGTGGCTGTGCTTACACCGTGAACTCATTAAGTGCCATTGAATTTTTTTCATATCAAATTATTTTGTTGTGTGAATGTCACCCCAACTCAAGCAAATGTTGCAGTTCTAGGGCGCTGGCCCAGAGAAGGGATCACCACCTTTCGCCAGAGCACCTGTGTGGAAAGCCGTAGTCTGCTGCCTATGGCAATGCTGGCCTCTGTGCTCCCACAATCCTGTGCCCCCTCCATTCGAAGCTGCACCATCATCACTCCCATTCGAATTCACCGCCTGCCAGGCTCCTAACGACTGTTGTTCCAAACACTGAAAAATATTTTGTTGTTGACTTGAAATTCACATTTAATTGAGTTTTGTCCTTCCTCCAAGATACCCCTGAACAGCCCACTCACTGCTCTTCATACACTCAGCCAAAGCCAAACACTGCACCCAGATATCCTGGATGGCTATATAAGCCATCTTCTCCACAGACCGCAACCTCCTTGAAGGGCAAAACTGTGATGTCACCTTTCTTTCCCAAACTAACATGATTGCCAAGCATCACCTCCAGCCTGAGTCTTGTGCCAGCGTTTCATAATAGGAACTTGCTGGATGCCCCCAATAGCCTGAAAAGTTGGCTGTACTTCTATTGCGTTTCATAGACGAGGAAACGGGGGTATGGGGATCTGCAGCCCTGGCTTCTTTGATCATTTGAATATCTAACCCAGAGTCTGACTCTGGTGGGCATGTGTTCCTGGAAATGGGATGGAGGAGTCCTGGAAAACAGCTGAGGTGTGCAGGGGAGGGGGTTGAGATGGTCAGAGTGACACATGAACCCTTGTCAGTTGAGAGAGAAGAAAAAGTACAATATGGTAAGTGCATTATTATCATTTATGATGACATTTAAATACATTACTAACTATACATGAAAAAGCCACATGTGGTCAGAGGCAAAAACAAAAAAAACAAACTTGGGAGACATTCCAGTCTTGAGGAAGGAGAGTGGGGACACGGAGGAGAGAGCGGTCTTCCCTCTTAAATATCAATCTGAAATAACTCTGGAGAAGCACTGTGGTTTTCTGACCTAGGGAGAGAAGGTGATTTACTCACCATATGAATGAAAAACTGAGGGTGATGGTACTGATGGTGGCGAAGGAGGCAGTGGTGGTGATGACAAAGATAGTGACTGTGGTGATTGTTTGTGCTTTAACACACAAGTCTTGCCATCGTGCAGAGCTAGCCACTAGTTAACAATAGAGGTCAGGCAGTGGGACCAGAAGACTGCAATGTTGGGACCTTATAATCTCTCTCTCCGCAGCAGGAGGCCCCTGAGGTTGATTCTCAGGGAACCTGAGTGTTGGGTTGTTTCAGCCTTCAATAGCTTGGGCATTTCTAGTCACGAACAGGGTCAGTGTTCAGCCCACCTGCCAGCCTCAGAGCTTCCATTGCTTGGGATTACTGAGATGTCTGAGGCTGTTTGCCAACCAATTGCCCCTCTCCCCAGCTGCAGACTGGTACTGGTTTTAATTGATTTCATTGTGGTCATCATCTCCCCAGCTGTGTCTCAGATCTGAGGGGCATTAGGCCCAGAGGCAGGAAGCTGCAGTGCCCGAGACTGGAAGCAGGGGGGAAAGGTGCACCTCCTAGAGACACGGAGTGGTTGCAGGCTCTGGAGTGCTCTAGTAGTGAACGTGAGTGAATCCCAGCTGTAGGCTGTGGCAAACCCACAGCACCCTGGGGAGTGTCCCAGCCACTGACGTTGGTGGGCTTCAAAAGCTATCTCTGCACTGTAGAGTTTGGGTTCCCTGGGGCCTGCCCAAAATGTCAGGGGTGCGTTGAAACCTAGGCTGCCCCACACTCAGCCTTCCCTCGCCTTTCCCAATGTTTTCCATAACAAATCGCTGCTCTTGTGGACCAGAATGGTAGCGAGGACGACCCCTGGTGTTTGAGCACCTAGTGGTTCACTCATGAAGTACTGGTCTTCATCAGTAAGTCAAAGAGCACCTGCATGTTTGTGCGCCTGAGAAGAGATTCCTGCCCCCCCCAAAAAAAACTGGCTCCTACCACAGAGCCTCATTTTGGCAGAGTGTAGTAACGCAATTAGAAACGAGTTCTTTCAGAGAAATTATCGTTATCAAACATAATGAAGCCATTATGTGCAGAGCAAAAGCTTTAAAAGTCACATTTAGGGAAACTACGGGCGTTGTGACCTGAGTGTGCCGTTCTGTGGTCCATGAAGTGACTCACAAATAGGTAGGGTGCTTCTTCGAACCCATAATAGATGTGGGGACTGTGGGAAGCATTTGCCTTTGGACAGTCCAGGTCTACGTGAGCATTTGAGCCCCTGTGGGCACTCGGGCTCCCCCTTTACCAGGCCAAGGCTGAGGTTTCCTGTGTGGTTTGGGGGCTCTGCGGAATCAAGGGATGAGGGGCTGGGCTGGGATTCAGCTTGGTGGTGGAGTACTTGCCTAGCTGTACCAGAAAGTACAGAGCCTGAGGCGGGAACCAGGATGTAAAGGGACACGGAAGTCGGACTATGTGTATGGAGTGGCACACTAGAGGAATACACCTCGAGCGAGGCGAGACCTGAGCAGAGGAGTGTGAGCAGAGGTGATGAGGCTGGGGGGACCACCCTGAGGCCTCATTCAAACCTCTTCAGTCAAGCCCCGCACAGAGCAATCTCCCTGCATTGTTTTCTGTGATGGTCTGGCTCCCGGTCCCAGAGGCAGGGGGGATTCATTTTTGTCCAGCATATGACCAGCACGGACCAGTCGGGGTTAGCCACTTCACAGGAGGTCTCTAACAGGCCTCTGCCACAGACAAGTGCAGAGTGGAGAGCGTCGCCCTATATCCCAAGCTTGCCTATGTGGTCTCTCCCAGAAGGTAATCGTGTAAAACTTCAGGGTGGCTACCTGAACCTAGGCTCCTGTTTAAACTTCGAGAATGTTAGTCGTGGCCCCAAGGTCGCCGCCGTTCACATTTACCGTAAGTCATAAATCTTTGAACCTCCATCTGCCCCCGGGGGTTATGTGAGGTGTGGAGGGTTTGAGCCCTCAACATGCACAGAGGTCCTGCGGTGCAGCCGAAAGGCAAAGTCAGGAAGCAGTACCGCAGCGGCGGCAAACACCTCTGTGGCCCCGACCTGGGTCCGCGTCCGGCGCCGGTCTCCGCCGAGGAGCCCGCACGAGGGCCACGGCGGGTTATTAATACCCGGAGCGCACATTCCCAGCTGGCAGCAGGGCAGGTGGCTGCAGCGGCTCGGGAGCGGGCGTGGCGGGGCGGAGAACTCGAGGAGGCGGGCGCCCCGCACACCGTGTGCCCGAGCCGAAGCGGGCTCAGGGCCGCGCGCCCCGCCGCCCCGCCCGCCTGGGAGAGCGCTCGGGCTTTCTGCGACATCAGCCAAGCTGCGGGCGCGCTCGGCGACGGCCACTGGGTCTCCAGTATCTGAGAGACAGGACGCGGGCGCCTCTCGTAAGCCCGGGGCTGGGAGGCAACCGATGCTTCGTGACCGAGGTGAGCGCACGGTCGTGGGCCGCACAACCCGGGCGGGGCGCATGGACCGACCAGGGCGGGCGGGGTGTCCGCCAACCGTGAACCCAGCTTGCGCCTCTCATCCCAGAGGGCGAGGGCCCGCGAGGGTCCCGGGAGCGCCAGAGCTCCTGTGCGCCGAGCGCGGTTTGGGGTCACTGAAAACTTTCACCCTCCCTGGACTGGTGAGGTGAGCAGATGAAACTAGGAGCTGCGCGCGTGGGGACCACGACTCCCCACCCTAGACCTTCTGCTTTGTCTGAGGGGAAAGAGACCTTCTAGAGGCATCTCTAGGCCTGCATGTGCAACTCCTGCCTTCTCTCTCTATTTCCTCTCAGAAAGTTCACCCTTTAGGCCTTTGCTTTTCCTGTAAGGCTAACCTAATCCACCAAGAGTCTCAAGAATACGAAGCTTAGAGGGGCTTTTTGTTTGACTTGGTTTGGTCTTTTGAGACAGGGTTTCTCTGTGTAGCCCTGGCTATCCTGTAACTCGAACTTTCAATGTACACCAAGCAGGCCTCAAACTCAGGGAGTTGCCTGCCTCTGCCTCCAGAGTGTTGGGATTAAAGGTATGCACTGTCATCCCCTGACTGAAACTTAGAGCTGTTTGTTTGTTTACATTTTCACCTGTGTGAGCACCACTGTGGCCAAGGAATGTGCATATCTAGATCCTAGGGATTTACAGTGTTCCACAGTGACACACACACACACACACACACACACACACACACACACACACACACACACACTGCTTTGACTGCCTGTTACCATGACCTTGTCAGTTAATGAACTCATCTTAGAGCCACATTTGAACTCCTGCCTGCTACTGTCCCTCAGAACTATGTCTCACCCAGACTGAAGCAGTAGGTCTTTTCGTTTCTGTAGCTACTGCTATTCGTGGTCTTTTGGGTTGTTTCAAACTCATTAGACATAAAGCTGCTGTTCTTTGGACTGTAAGTGGGATCCCTGTGACACGGTACACACCTGTTGTGCTTCATCGAAGTGCCAAACTTTTCCAAGGCTGCTGTAGCATTTCACACTATCAACTGTGGCTATTGAGAACCCTAGTTTTAACTCCATTGATCTCTCTGGTTATAAGCATGTAAGGAGTCTTTTTTCTGTCCTGCCAGCCAGCTCCCAAATAATGACACAGAGACTTATTAATTATGAAAGCTTGGCCTTAGCTTAGGTTTGTTCCTAACTAGTTCTCTTTTTTTTTGGTTTTTCGAGACAGGGTTTCTCTGTGGCTTTGGAGGCTGTCCTGGAACTAGCTCTTGTAGACCAGGCTGGTCTCGAACTCACAGAGATCCACCTGCCTCTGCCTCCCGAGTGCTGGGGTTAAAGGCGTGCACCACCACCGCCCAGCTCCTAACTAGTTCTTATAACTTAAATTAACCCATTTATGTTAATCTACGTTCTAGCACATGGCATTACCCGTCTTTCATCTTGTATCTCCTGTCTCCTTCCCTGTCTCCTGGCCACCTTTGTGCACCGAGATTCCTCTTCCTCTGTCTCCCTGGAAATCTCACTAGACCTCCAGCCTCACTATGGACATTCAGCTTTGTATTACACCAGTCACAGCGATGTGCCTTCACACAGTGTGCAAGCATCCCACACCACACAGGCACCGAGAGAGAGAGAGAGAGAGAGAGAGAGAGAGAGAGAGAGAGAGTGTGTGTGTGTGTGTGTGTGTGTGTGTGTGTGTGTGTGTGCTTTTTAGAGTTTCTTTGGTTTTGATTTGCATTTCTCTGATGGTAACAAACTGTGTAGAACATCTTTTCACTAGTTTGTGGCCTTTGGGGTATTTTCTTTCAGACATTCCTGCTCAGTTTTCCTCCCCCTCCCCCCACGAATAGCTAGTTACTCTTTTCTTTATGGTTTACAGTTCTTGCATTATTGTGTTCACTACTCCATTGATCGGATGTATATTTTCTCATCTCACTTTTGTTTAATGAAGTTCTTAATTTTGATGAAGTTTGGGGCTTTGTGTGTTTTTTTAAAGACTGGATTTTATTTATGTATATGAATGTTTTTGTTTGCATATATGTATATGTGCCTGGTGCCTGAGTAGTTCAGAAGAGGGAATCAGATTCCCTGGAGCTGGAGTTACAGATGGTTATTAGTGGCTGTAGTAGTTTAAATAAAAACAGCCCTATAGGCTCATAGGGACTGGCAGTATTGGGAGGTATAGCCTTGTTGGAGGAAGCACATCCTTGGGGCTGGACTTTGACATCTCAGAAGCTCAAACCAGGCCTCGTGTTTTTATTCTGTTCCTGCTGCCTGCTGATCCAGATGTAGGACTCTCAGTTATTGCCCCCAGAGCCATCTCTGCCTGCATGCCACTCTGCTTCTTGCCATAATGATAAAGGATTAAATCTCTGAATTGTAATCATACCCCAATCAAATATTTTCCTTTATAAGAATTGGTATGGCTATGAGCCTGGCGGTGGTGGCGTACGCCTTTAACCCCAGCACTCGGGAGGCAGAGGCAGGTGGATCTCTGTGAGTTCGAGACCAGCCTGGTCTACAAGAGCTAGTTCCAGGACAGCCTCCAAAGCCACAGAGAAACCCTGCCTCGGGGAAAAAAAAAAAAAGAATTGTTATGGCTATGATGTCTCGTCACAGCAATAGAACCCTAACTAAGACAGCTGCCATGTGGGTGCTGGGAATCCAACTCAGTTCCTCTTCAAGAACAGCAAATGATCTCTCCAGCCCCAATTAAGTTTGTTTTTAAAGTAATCTTTTCCTGGGTTATAGAGATCATTCCATGTTCTTGCAGAGGACTTGAGTGTGGTTTGCAGCAGCCACATGGTGGTTCACAACTATCTGTTACTCCAGTATCAAGGTATCTGATATTCTTTTCTGGCCCCTGGGAATGACAGGTTTGTATCCGGTGCACATACATTTGTAAAGTCAAAACACTCATACATATAAAACAAATAAATCTGAAAGAGGTCTGGGGGGTGTACTCTTCTTTAAAAAATAAAATTCAGGCACGGTGGCACACTTAGGAGGCAGAAGCAGGTGGATCTCTGTGAGTTCAAGGCCATTCTGATCTACATAGAGAGTTCCAGGCCAGCCATGGCTATAAAATGAGCCTTTGTTTTTGTTTTTTTAAATCATTTTCTGGGCAGTGGTGAGATGGCTCAGTGGTTAGAGTGCTTGCCTCCAAGATGGGTGTCTTGAGTTAGAGCCTGGAGATCTGCAGGGAAAAGTAAAGAATCAATCCCAGAGGTGTCCTAACCTCTGTATGAACACTGTGGCATTCACATATGTACACACCCACTCACACATGCACACCATGCAAGAATGTAATTTAAAGTTTTTTTTTTCTTTCAGAAAAAAAAAATACATTCCTGTTGTGGCCCATAATGTTTTCTTCCCAAGGTTTTTGATTGACTGCCCTCCCTCCACCACTGTGTATGCCATGTGAGGCAGGGACCCAGGCCCCTTTTCTTCATATTATAAATGAAAATCCAAAGGCCTTTACCTACTTTTCTATTGGAACTTTTAAGCTCAGTGGCTGTTATTTTTGTGACTGGAAGAAATCATCTTTTTTAAAGCATACAGTGACGTAAAATGAGAAACAGGACTCTTAGGTTAAGAGCTAGAACTTGGGACTCTTGTCTCTATCCACTGCTGGCGTCTTGCCTTGCTGTAACTAGCTTTTCAGAAAAGCAAAGGTCTTATGTTTGCATTGGGGTGGGACTGGGGCCCTGCTGGTGAGTATCCTGGGGACAGTGGGTCCTGATGGCTCTAGGGTCTCCCTGTATAGCTGGGGAGATGACACAAAAGGAGTTCTTTTGAGGGTTTCAATGGGGCAGAACTTGGGGAGCCCATGTCTCTTACAGAGGGACAGTGACTGTGTCCATTGCAGAGGCTGCTAGGCATGGAAGTAGGTGGCTGCCTTGTACCTCTTACACTAATCTTCTCTCACAGGACACATTTCCTACAGGCCCTCCTCACTGAGCAGTGGGACCCCCACCAGAAGCCCAGTGTGAGGACAGAGATGGCGCTGAGCCTGGAATCTACAACCAGCTTTCCCCTACTGGCCATGTCAGGAAACACTGTGTCTGAGTTGCCTGGTGGCCCCAATGTGTCCCTCAACAGTTCCTGGATTGGCCCAACAGATCACAGCTCCCTGCAAGACTTGGTGGCTACGGGTGCCATTGGGGCAGTGCTTTCAGCCATGGGTGTGGTGGGCATGGTGGGAAATGTGTACACGTTGGTGGTCATGTGCCGATTCCTGCGTGCCTCGGCCTCCATGTATGTCTATGTGGTCAACCTGGCCCTGGCTGACCTGCTGTACCTTCTGAGCATTCCCTTCATCGTAGCCACCTATGTCACTAAGGACTGGCACTTTGGAGATGTGGGCTGCCGTGTTCTCTTTAGCCTGGACTTCCTGACCATGCATGCCAGCATCTTCACCCTGACCATAATGAGCAGCGAGCGCTATGCAGCTGTACTGAGGCCTCTGGATGCGGTACAGCGCTCCAAGGGTTATCGTAAGCTGCTGGCGCTGGGCACCTGGTTGTTAGCACTGCTGCTGACCTTACCCATGATGCTTGCCATCCGACTGGTGCATAAGGGCCCCAAGAGCCTCTGCCTGCCAGCCTGGGGCCCTCATGCGCACCGTATTTACCTGACACTGCTCTTTGGGACCAGCATTGTGGGGCCTGGCCTGGTCATTGGGCTGCTCTATGTCCGCCTGGCCAGGGCCTATTGGCTATCTCAGCAAGCCTCTTTCAAGCAGACGCGGCGGCTGCCCAACCCCAGGGTGCTGTACCTCATCTTTGGCATTGTCCTTCTCTTCTGGGCCTGCTTTCTACCCTTCTGGCTGTGGCAGCTGCTGGCCCAGTACCACAAGACCACGCCACTGGCACCACAGACTGCACGCATTGTCAACTACCTGACCACTTGCCTCACTTATGGCAACAGTTGCATCAACCCCTTCCTTTATACACTGCTCACCAAGAACTATCGCGAGTACCTTCGTGGGCGCCAGCGGTCGCTGGGTAGTAGCTGCCGTGGCCCAGGGAGTGCTGGCAGCTTCCTGCTCAGCCGAGTCCACCTCCTCCAACAGAACTCTGGCCGCTCGCTGTCCTCCAGCAGCCAGCAGACCACAGAGACCTTCATGCTGTCCCCAGTTCCCCCTAGTAGAGCCTTTGTGTGAGCCTGGGGAGGGTGGGGGGAGGAGAGGAAAGGACCCAAAGCTAGGCCACTCGGGAGCCCATACCCAGAATCCCCTGTTCAAACCTAACTATCGTGTCTGTCTCCACAACTCTCTTCCGGAAAGTTCCCCGTCCTTTCTTCACTGTTGCTCACTTCGACCCTACCAGCACCTTTCCCTACAGTGCCAACACACTTCTTCAAACCTATCTCTCAGACTCTTCAGAAGCTGTGGACCAGACCCTGGTGAGTTGAGGCATCTAAGGTCCACTTACCCAGAGCAGCTAGTGCCGGGCTGTGAACCTGATCTGTAGCTGTAAGCTCTTCCAGCCTTGAGGGCCCTGCCCCACTGGTTGATAAAGGGCCTGTAGCCAATCTCTACCCTTCTCCCATCCCTTCCCTACCCTTACCCCGTGGTAGCTTCTTGTTTCTGTATGAACATGGAACAATAAACTGTACTCTGCAGTCTGCCCTGCCTCAGTGCTTGGGATGAAGTCGGGATGGGGGTGGTCCTGGACTTAGGGGATCCCTAGCATGAGGTGCCCGAGTGTTTGGTGAGGGTGTGTCTGCTTTCCAAGCCTTTGCCTTTGTTTAGGGTGGGGAGGAGGGCGGATGACTGAGGGGGTAAGAGATTCTGGGGTGGGATGTGCCATCTAGGAAGAGAAGCTGCCCAGCTAGCAGTGAAGCTCGGGTTCAGAAAGGAGGCCCTGCAGGCTGCAGTTCCTGGATGAGGCCATCAAAACCCACATGTGCTTCATACTCACAGCAATGAGGCCTTGGCTTCACTGCTCCTGGACAAACTGTTTCCCTGTCCCAAGTGCCACCCTTGGGACATCTTTTCCTTGGCTCACCCTTCCTCCCACAATGGTCAGACAAGGCCTGCTCACACCCTTTACGGTGATGGTCAGAGGCTGGGACAGCACTTTGGTCTGCTGGTACTCTTGCTGAAGGTCAGATACACTCACGTGGCAGGATATGGAGTGCAGGTCTCTGGGGTGATACAATGTTCCAGAAGCAGATTCTGGTGGCTGGCTACAGTGCTTTGCCATGGCTAAGATAGTAGATTTATTTTGCTACTAAAAAAAAAAAGAGGGATACACATGGGCACATACATGAACACACACACACACACACACACCATACACACCACACACACACACCATACACACCACACACTACACACCACACACACACCATACACACCACACACACCCCATACACACCACACACACACCCCATACACACCACACACACACATACACACACCACACACCATACACACCACACATACACATACACACACACACCATAGACACCACACATACACACACACCATACACACCACACACACACACCCCATACACACCACACACACACACACACACCATACACACCACTCACACACAAATACACACACACACACCATACACCATACACACCACACATACACAAACACACACACACACCATAGACACCACACATACACACACACCATACACACCACACACACATACACACACACACCACACACCATACACACCACACACACACACACACACACCACATACACCATATACACTCACACACATGCACACGCACACCCGAAGGGGTTGGACCTGTAATCCCAGGAGTTGAGGAGCCTTGAGGTCAGCCTGTGCTACATATATAAGACAAATCTCTAAATTAAAAAAAAAAAATTGGGGGGGATAGTGTCTCACTATGCAGCCCTGGCTGGCCTCAAACTCACTATGTAGACCAGGCTGGCCTTGAACTCCCAGAGCCCCACCTTCCTCTGCCTCCCAAGTGCTGGGATTAAAGGCGTGCGCCACCACCGCCAGCAAGAACATTTTTTAAAGGACTGGAAATATAGCTCAGTGTTAGAACACTGCTTAGCATGTGAGAGGCCCTAGGTTCACCACCAGCTCTGCAAAACAAAACCAGTAATTGGCTAATGAATTAAGTCACTGGAGGAGCATGTGGGTGGCAGGACAGAGAGTACCCTAACCCGGGCTGGAGACTCCTGCTGCCCCTCTCCTTTGCCCCAAACGCTGCTGTCTCTCTGATGCTGGGCTCCAACTTTAGAAAAAGCCCCTTCTTTCTTGACAAAGTCCAATTCCTGGCCTTGTCTCTAAGAGCTCAGAGCTGGGTCCAAGTTCCTACCATCCATACTTGACACTCATTCCTGTTGTGGCCTCAGTCCTGGGCAAGGGTGGCCCTCTCTTGCTTCTCTGGGAGGCTTCTTCATTCTCTCATGCTCAGATGACACAGAGAAGGGAGTTTTTGTGACAGAATATGCCCACTTAGGGCACTGTGACCCTGAGTCAGCACACAACTGAAGGGCTGGGTACCATCTCCGGAGAGGACCACGCCCCCTCCTCCCCTCGGAGACTGTTTTAGAGTACAGGATGGGGTGGCTGTGCTCTAGCTTGAGCAATGCCAGAGCCAACATCAGGGAGGTAACCTGGTGAGGTCTGAGAACATGTGTCCTCACCCAGAGGGACCTCATAGATCCCAGATGTCCCTACCAGCTGGAGAAGAACAAAGTCCTAAAGCGGGAGCTTCCAGAAGACCACTTGTAACAAGAACCACGGTCCTGGAAAAACTTGGATGAATAACCAGCATCTCTGTGACAGTCACTATCCTAGAGTCTTGGCACCTGCTAGATCTGGCCTCAGGGCCTCTTTGGACCAGCACTGAAAAAGTTGGTTACAGTTCAGTGATAGTGCACACACACCAAACACACCACATATATCAAATGCACCACGCACACACCACAAACACGTATCCTACCATACATTCCACATCACACAACAAATGCATTAAAAGTTACCTCACACATTCACCTCAAATACATACACCATGTCAAACAACACAATGTTTATATGCACATACCACATACACCATCTATGATGCACACAAAACACACAACGCATACAGACACGCACTCTGCCATCCTCTAGAGATGCTGCCTGTAACAAGCTGATAATGGAGGTGACATGTCACCCTCCAACATGAGTGACCCCAAGTCTAGCGTCCAAGTCTCTGTCTCTTTGGGAATCAGGAGAGGTGAGGCTATTGGGGTAGGGCAGAGCCACCTTCACAGAGTCCCCTGGCTCTGTCCTCCTTTGGCCCACAGCTGCAGTGGCCGGCCTATCTATGGTCTACCTGCCCTCACGTCTAGCTGGGAGCAGGAACGGACCTCCACTGAGACCTTCCTGTCATCTCCAGCACAAACTGAAAACTCTGCTGGAGAATTCCTACTGGGGCATGCAGGACCCTGCCAGCTTACCCATCACTGACCTGGGCCCTGCTCACCCACAATGCCCTCCTGGATTGCCAGCTAACATGGTAATTTTTCCTCTTCAGGGAACTTTTAGCCTCCTGTCCTGTTTTAAATAAGGAAAACACATGTGTTAAGAAGAAAGTGCTGGCAGGGAGTCTGGACCTGGGGTGACCAGCGGTCCTGCTGATTGGTACCCAGATGCTCCCTAGGACATTATCCTTTCCAGAGTAGCCTGCAAGCTGTCAAAACAGAAAAGACAGGAAAGGTGGCCATCTGAGGGCCCAAGCCTGGGAAAGGACAAGGCCCTCAGGTCTGGAGCTTGAGTAAATTGAGGGAAAGTTATGATGGAGAGATCCCTGTGCTGCTCTGGCCAGCCAGGAGAGAAGGGAAGACGCAATGAGAGGAGGCAGAGGAAGGGGTGAGAGGTGGGAGGGAGGCAGAGGTGGAGTGCCCGTGCTTGCCGGCTTGATTTGGCTGTTTATGAGCTGACTGGTCTCCATCTGAGTCCAGGCATAGCCTCCTGGGCAGTGGTAGCCAGTAGCTGAGGAGGGGAACTGTGATTGATGAGCCCACAGAGGCCGAGGGACACAGGGCGATAGATCAAGTTCTTTGGGTTTTAAATGTCATCTACCCAACACTCAAACTCTAGCAAAGAAGAAAATGAACTGGAATGTCCATGCAAGACAACCTGTGTTTTTACCAAGAGTGTTAGAGGAAGCTGGAGCTGGCCTTTGACTGCTGCCCCAGGCCTCTCCCCAGGATGAGTTGGCTTTTGGGGACACCTATGTTCCAGGCTCATGTGCCCTTGGGATGTCAGGTCCACCCACCCTGCCTGGGGCTCTTGCTCTGTTCTGCATTAGACCTGGGTGGGAGTTGCTAGACAGTGTTGCCTGGGCAGGAGATCATGGCTATCTGCTTCTGATCTAGACAGTGTGGACAATGCCCAGGGGAGCAGAGACTCCAAGGCCTTTGTGCCACTTTCCTGCAAGGTGCTAAACACCCTAACCTTCTGGTGAGGTAGCCTGGCTCGGAAATGGCTCTGATCTGAACCAGGCTGACCCTGGAGACAAGAGATTTGTCGTAGGTCTATGGGATGTTCCACCAGGCAGGTGACTGTGGCCCTCAGGCAAAGCAAAACTCAGGTGGCATTATAAACAATTGTGTGTGGTGGTTTGAAAGAAAATGGCCCCAAAGGCTCATTGAGAGTGGCATTATTAGGAGGTGTGGCTTTGCTGGAGTAGGTGTGGCCTTGTTGGAGGAAGTGTGTCACTGTGGGTGGGGGCAGGCTTTAAGGGTCTCCTCCTATGCTCAAGCTACACCCAGTGTGGGACACAGTCTCCTGCTGCTGCTTGTGGGTCAAGATGTAAAACTCTCAGCTCCTTCTCCAGCATCATGTCTGCCTGCACGCTGCCATATTCCACCATGATGATAATGGACTAAGCCTCTGAAACTGTAAGCTAGCCCCAGTTAAATGTTTTCCTTTATGAGAGTTGTAGGGGCCATGGTGTCTCTTCACAGCAATAAAAATCCTAACTAGCCAAGCTGGTGGCACACACCTTTAATCCCAGCACTCGGGAGGCAGAGACAATTAGAACTCTGTGAGTTCAAGGCCAGCCTGGTCTACAGAGTGAGTTCCAGGACAGGCTCCAAAAGGTACAGAGACACCCTGTCTCAAAAACAAACAAACAAACAAACAAACAAAACAAAACAAACAAAAACCCAAACCCTAAGACAATGTGAAATATAAAATAATGGAGAAAATGAATGCCCATATTTCTAAAATGAAAAAAAGAAAGATGACTGCAAGTCTGACTCAGTGAATGGTGGTGGCACATGTCTTTAATCCCAGCAGAGACAGAGACAGTTGGATCTCTGTGAGTTCAAGGCCAGCCTAATCTACAAAGCAAGTTCCAGGCATCCGGGGCTACATAGTGAGACCCTAATTTTAAAAAGGGAGGAAGGGAGGGAGGGAAGGAAGGAAGTGTGACCCAGAACTCTCCAGAAGAGGGAAAACTCTGGATATGTAAGCCATTTAGAATTTGATGCAGGGAAAAAACAAGGAAACAAAATCTATAAGCCAAAATAGAGAGTCTGTGGCTTTTAAAATTTAGTAACAAAACAAAACCCCCCAAAATTGACCTTTCTCATCAAAAGCCCTGTGGGACTGGTTGGTAGAACATTTGCCTAAGAGGCATGAGGGAATGGGTTCCATGCCCAGCACCACAAAATACTAGGTGGATAGGAAGGTGGAAACATAATGGGTATTATCAAGATACATTGTTTACATGCATGGCACTGTGGAAGAATAAATAATGAATTGAGCCACACAAATGTTTATGACTCTAGCTGAGAAATCGGGGTTTTATCCTGAAATACAAATGTCAGGTGTGGATAAGGATTTATGTAGCAATGAGCTAATTTCAGCGTTGTCGTGGAATGTCCCACAGCTGTTAGCTAGGTCATGGCACAGCATTTTCAAAGACGAACAATGTTATGTGTGGTCAGAAAGGGATGAAGCTGAGGCACTGTGGTCATGGAGACCAGAACACAAGACTGTATAGCAAATCTCAAGTTTCATTCAAAACAAACAAAAGTGCATTTGTAATTGTGTGTGGTTGTCTGTGGGCATGCATGTGTGTGTACAAGTATGCCTGTGTGCATGATTCTATGGTGTATAAGGACAGATCCACACATGCAAAAAAAGAAAAAAAGCCTCACAGAAATGCCTTAAATATCAACAATATTAGCTGATGGTGGGAAAACTTTTTAGTTTTATAATCTGAGACTTTGTGAAATTTCTCTCAGAGGATCCATGCAGCTTTAAATTTGGGAATGCTATTTAAGCACTCCGGTGTCAGAGACCTCTACTATCTCCCCAGGCTTAGCTGGACCACAGCATCCCCAAGACCCCTAGATTAATACCCCTGGGTACACTGGGCCATCATTGGCTATGCCACAGGGAGAAGGAAACGGAGTCAGTGCAAGAGCCTGGGAACTAGAGGGTCAGAGAGGGGGTCCAGGCCCATGTTGCCCAACCACCAGCGGTCCCCTGCCTTTGGAGGCCCCACTTTGCCTAAGCTTTTCCCTTCTCCAGTGTCCATCCCATTATTTAGGTCTGGTCCAGCCCCCTTCTGGCCCCATTCACTGGGTCCTGGGCTCATTTGCTTTGTGAATCTCCATGATCACTGGCCCTACCCTGTGAGGTGTACAGAGTGAGGAGATATGTGTGAGGAAAATGAAGGTCTCTGCACACCAAGCAGCTGTTGGCACCTGTCTACCTCAGTCAGAGGATTTTAGCAAGAGGTTTTTTTTGCTCACGATAAGCACCTGGTTCTAACCTGGTCATACTGATACTGTCCCCAAGATAGGACCTGAACATGTCCTATGAGCATCCCCAGCTACCTTGTCCCAAAAGCCCAGCCATCCCCAGTCTCCCAGACTGTGTTCCTGCTGCTCTCAGTTAGGTTTTACTAGAGCAGTGGTTCTCAACCTTCTTGATGTTGTGACCCTGCAATACAGTTCCCCATGTTGTGGTGACCCTCAGCCATAAAATTATTTTATTGGTACTTCATAACTGAAATTTTGACCCTGTTATGAATCATAATGCACATATCTGATATATGGCCCTGGAGGGGTTACGACACACAGGTTGAGAACCACTGTTCTAGGACTTTATGGTAGGAATCTTGCATCTGTGGCCTTTTGTGTCTGCATTCTACTGGCTTTCAGACAAGTGCAAGCCACAGCTTACTCTCTGTGTCTTTAAGGAATCTGATGGATGAACTGCAATCTACAGGTAGACACTTGAATTTATACAGTACAGTGATAGGGGTGTCCTTCTGTATATATGTTTCTCTTATTGGTTAATGAATAACACACTGTTCGGCCAATCAGGCAGGAAGTATAGGCAGGGCTTGGAGATGAGGTGAATTCTGGGAAATGTAGGCGGTTTGAGTCACCATGTAAGCCTGGGAAGAGAGGACACATCAGGTGTTCTCCAGTAAGCCAGGACCACGTGGAAATACTTAGATTAATAGGAATGGGTTAATAGTTAAGACAGAGCTAACCAATAAGAAGCCCTAGGCACTGGCCAACAGTTTTATAACTAATATAGCATCAGTGTGTTTATTCCGGGGCTCAAGGGCAGTGGGACCCCAGTGCGACAGAAAACTTTATATCAACAGTACAGATATCAACAGATTGTCAGGTGCACCATGATATTTGAAACCAACAGTGGGGCTGCCACAGGGCCAATGCTTGTCTAGAGTAAAAGCCAAGTTGCTACTATAGTGGTTGGGTCATGAGCATTCATGGAGAGGCTGGAGCCTTCCTGTTCTCAGCCTTCACCTCTGATCCAAGGTATTTCCAGTGTGTCTGAAAAAGACATTTCTTCTCATAGAATGCTGGTGGGTGTTCTGCTGAGACACTGGCTAACCTGGGGTTGCTTTGTAAAAAGCAAAGTTAAATGTTGAGAGCAGAAGACTTTGCCAAATATGGGACAAGAAACTCATGAGACCTCAGGAAGCATAGCATCCAGATGGCCCGGCCCGACTTTGTGGCCATGTGCCTTATGAGAGGGCCACAGGCAGAAGACCTATCTGCCCATACCTGAACCTCTACTCAGCTATCCCAGTCCAGAGCAAAACCAGGAAGCAGTGAGGGTATCCTGACAAGCAGTGAACCCCACCAGCAGGACAGTGGAGGCCTGGCATCCAGTAGATGAATGAATGGACTGAGTGAATGAGGGGAAAAGTTCCTCAGCTAGCAAACTTGGTAGATAAATAGTTTACCAAGCGTGATCCCATTTGCCAGCCAGAAGGCTGGTGTGACTTCAAGCAGCTCTATTATTTCTTGAATTTGGCTTCAGAGCACCTTGCCTCAGCTCAAGGTTAATGCCACGTCTCCAGGTTGGAGAAGGTAGGAGGTGTGGATATCATGGTTCAGAGCACTCCTACACCTGTGTAAGTCATTTATCAATGGAAAGACACACACATTGAGGTTTCGTGCATTCATAATCTTCCCAGGAATGAAGTCCTTTGGTAAATGTCACCCACAAGCAAAGTGGATATTATCTCAATTAAAGGGAACCACAGGCCCCCACCTGCACTATGAGGATGATAGTGCCAGTGCTGTGACATGAGAAAGCCCTGACCCGCAGGGACAGCAGGAGCAAATGACTGTCACTGATTTGTGAAGGCTTACACTATTCCTGCCCAGAACTTGCACACAGTAGGACGGGGGTGGGTGTTGCTCTTGCCAGGCCACCAGAAGGGCCAGAAGGGGAGGGATAGTTGGGGGCTAGGTTCTCAAATACCTTTGGGTAGGTCCTCAGGAACTTGTCCAGCCTATCCTGGCACCTCTCCTCACCATATGCAGGTTTTTCCATTCAGATTCCAGACAGATGACGGATGAGTGGAAACCAGACTGCGGAGCCGATGTTAGGCACCTCCAGACTCAGGCCACTTCTAAGCCAGCGAGGACGCTGTCCCACGTGGAGTCAGGAAGGCCAAGTCCCCCAGGACTGCTCTGGCTCTAAAGGATCCCGATCCCTGCCCCCGTCCCCCAAGCTGCCAGGACCTACTGGCAGTGGCCTATGGTTGGGCATTGGTATACTACAGCTTTGTCCTCCGGGAACCACAGACGCCGAATCTGGGTGGGGTCGATGGTAAGCAAGTGTAGGAAAGCAGCCAGGGCTCTTATCTAGCTCCTTGCGCCTCTCTGCCCACCCTTCCCTACCAACACATGATCTCTGTTCAGCCCCGGGGTCCCTTCCTCCCCTACCCAGCTGCTCTCAGACTACACAGATTGGTTGGCCATCTTTAAAGTGTCTCTCAGGTATTGCAGTCACTTTCGCTGTTCTGATGCTTGGACATTTTTCAATTAAGTCCTCTTAGCGAAAGAACTATGGATTTAAGGGGCACCCAGGCTCTGTAGACAGAGAACAAGGGAGCGGGTATGCTGTCGGATGCTCAGTGCCAATGGGTTCTTGTAGGATCTAGCAAAGACATGGCCCAGAGGCTGTGCCGGTGCGATTTCTTCTGCCCAGGTGGCCATGAGCCTGGAACATAGCTACTTTCTCTGGCCGGCAGGGACACAGTGAGCCTTTCACGGCTTCTGGCAACTCACAGCATGATCGAAAGTCCAGATCCTGTGTCTCACTCCCTAAGTATGCATCAGTGTGAAATTCAGAGGTACCAAGGGTGCCCAGGGTGGTGCCTTGTACACTGGTAGTCAGTGCTGGCTAGTCTATGCCAAGAATCCTTGCAGGGCTGGGACCCTTCCGAACAGGATTGGGCCTGGGGCCTGGTGGGTGAATCAACATGCACAGGAAGTCTGAAAGGTAGACACAGATCAGGACTGTCTGAGCTGAAGGCCTCTAACAGGAGCCCTGGAGCACGGGGAGGAGGAGACACCGGTAGTTATCCCTCCCAAGCCTACCCTGTGATTGGCCTCATTGAAAGACAGAGATGGGAGTGGCTCATTGGTCTGGACCATGGCATTGCCAAGACAACCCCCCCCACACACACACACATGCACACTTTGAGTATTTCTAGCCTCCCAAGGGTAAAAGGGTACTTTGTCATAGGTGGTGAAAGGCTAGGCAGGCCTTAGCTGAGGGCTTGGGCACACTGAGGAAAGTCGGGGGATTGAGGCAAGATACATGAGGTTCAAGGAGCTACATAGGTGTGTGGAGACACTAGGGTACCCATTCCCTTACCCTTCTCGGGTCTTTTAAAGAGTCCCTCAGCCAGCTCTATCCATTCTTTTTGTTTTTTTTTAAGGCAGGGTTTCTCTGTGTAGCTTTGGAGCCTGTCCTAGAACTCGCTCTGTAGACCAGGCTGGCCTTGAACTCTGAAATTAAAGGTATGCTCTGTTCTTATCAAAGGTCACAGGAGGGGCTGTGATCTCCCAACATGGCACAGACGGAGAGAGATCTGTGAGCTCCTGCCTGCCTTCCCAAGAAGAGATACAGAGCCCTGAGCACCCCTTGTTCTAGGCTTCAAGAAAGGTTAATAAACTAGAAAGGCAGATGGGATTGAGTCGCAGCTGATGTCTTCTGTGGGGGTGGTGCACAGGTCACAGCCCCTTCCCTGCAGGCATGGGCCCTGGTGTGCATGTACAGCTGCAGATACCAAGGGTGACCATAGTACAGACGGGCAACTGAGAGCCCCAGAGAAAACAAAAGTGTTCCCTTAACTCTAATGGCCAAAAACTGCTCTCTCCCAGGTGGGGCTAACAGGAAGGAAATAAAAGCACAGAAGAGACGCTCAGGTTAAGACCCGGGGAAAGCCAGGTGTGGTGGTGCATGCCTTTATTTCCAGCTCTTGGGAGGCAGAGACAAGCAGAGGTCAGCCTAGTTTACATACCAAGTTCCACACCAGCCACAGCTACACAATGAGATACTATCTGAGGGACACACACACACACACACACACACACACACACACACACACACACACACACACACACAGAGAGAGAGAGAGAGAGAGAGAGACAGAGACAGAGACAGAGACAGATGGGGAAAGAGAGTCAGAGAGCGACAGAGAGAGCCAGGCAGAGACAGAGACAGAGAGATCCAGGGAGAGAGCTGAAGGCCTGGCACAAGCTAACTCACAGGAATGAAAACAGGCTCTCAAGAAACGGATGAAACCTTGATATTTACAGTGTCAGGTGTCCCAGGAGAGACTGCTGAGATGGGACTAGGCTGCAATTTATCAGAGAGCCTCTGGGGAAGTAGAGCCAGGTCTCTCTCCTGTTTGATTTCGACCCACAATTTCTAATGTGTTTATCTTGCAGCTTTGAACTTTGGGTGATGTTTCCCCAGGTTATCTGGAAAGTAATGTGTCAATTGAGCACATGAAACATAAATAAACTCTGGCTGTTGCTGTGCTTATCTCCTGCCTCAGGGTTAAGAGCATTGGAGAGGTGGGGCACTGCATGGAGGCTGGATGGAAGCTGTGTGGGATGGGTAAGGAGACGTGTCTCAGATCTCTCCAGGGTTCCATTGCAAACACTGGGTGTGGAAAATCATGGATGGACTCACAGAAGATGTGTGAGGGTCTGGGATTAGGGTCAATGTGGCTAGAGCTTTCCTGGGTACCCTGCCCCATACCTGAGCTTGCAAGGTAGCCATAACAACCCAAAGCCCTGGCAATGTTTCAATGACAACCCCGGAGCTGAAAGAAAAGGGTTATGGAGCCTCCTTGGTCGGCATTAGATTGAAGGGGCTCACACAGACTTGGCTGTGGAGTCTGAAGGAACCTGTCAAGTGGTAATCTAACACAGGCTGGACCCATGCCTAGAGTGCCTGTCCAGGTGTTGCTTGTGCAAAGGCCCATGGCTATCCTTAACTACTAGGACCTGCAGGATCACCCTAGTTCCAGTCCCAAGCCCCTGCCTATTGTTGACACCTGACCCTAGCTTTGGTCCCAGACAAGGAGGCGTGTTATTGGCCATGAGACCTTTCCAGAAACTTCTGGAGCTTCACTAAGACCCATGGCCTGCGGCTGGAGAGATGGCTCACAGATTAAGAGCACTGGTTGTTCTTCCAGGACACCTGAGTTCAATTCCCAGCAACCACATGGCGGCTCACACCATCTATAGTGGGATCTGATGCCCTCTTCTGACATAAAGGTATACACACAGATACTCATATACTAAATTAAATAAATATTAAAAAAATAGAAAAAGACCCATGACCTATTCACACTTAAGTACTGTTTTTCATGCCATGTCTGGCTGGCTTGGGATAAGATGGCCAGACCTCCTCACCAGGTAAGTACTGCCTAGTACTCCAAACACCACACAGAGGATATCTGGGCTATGACTATGGAGAAGTATCAGGCAGCCTTGCCATGCAGCCTAAGGCATGCCTGTCTTAAATACAACCAGACGTGCAAGGGCCAGAGCCACAAGGTGACAACTGCAGGGAAGCCTGGCACCACTATCCTGACTGTACAGGCCCAGGAAGCAGCAGCCCGGCAAGCTCAGCCTCATCCACCAAGCCGGAGTTTGGTTGTTCCCCGTGATCTACTCAGGAGGACCAGTAGGGGGCAGCAGAGGCCTCAGCACTCAGAGCACAGCCTTGTCCATGGTACAACCTGCTAGAACAAAGACATGACCCTGCTCTGAAGCAGGGACCCGCACAGGTGGCACAATGCAGACCCAGGCTCCTCTAGTTGAGATCTCCTCATACCTTCATTGGCATCACATCTACTCATTCACAAGGTCTAGGAGCCCCCCACCACCACCTTTTTTAATGCTGCAGGGTAGCTCAATGGCCTAAGATGCCTGAACTGTCTTGAGCCACCCCTGGAGGCATATGGGCTATAGGGGTAATCGCAACATCAGGACTGCCTGCCTGGACAGAAGAGGGATGTTCCAGCTGCTCTTCCCAGGATGTAATGTCAAGATGGCCAGATGAGTCTGGTTCTTGGAGGCATTCTAGGGACTCCATTTATGTGTGCAGGGGGGAGGGTGTCGGCCCTTCTCCTGGGGATGTGGCTTCAAGGTGCAACTGTGGCCCATGCTTGATCTAATAGAAACTAGGCTGGTGGAGCTCGAGTTGCTCCTGGGGCCCAGGCCTCCCCCATGGCACTTTTGTTCCCAGTTCCTCTGACTGTTGCTGATGGGAGAAGAGACGGCACCATAATGAGAAGGAGATGAGCACACTGCCTCACTGGGCAGAGAGTCCTGAGAGCTGGGTGGGCACAGAGATGTTGAGACCTTCCTTGGTGGGGACATGCTTGAACTTGTACTGCTGGGGATAAGGCTGGTGACAGACAGGGCCCAGCACAGCAAGACTGAATATAGGATGGTTCTCAGGTATAGACTTAGTCATTGGGTCATTCAATGCCCACCTCCCGCTCAAATGCACAGAATTATCCTTCACCCATGAATGTTCTCAGGCTCTCAGAGATACCAAGGGCTGCAGCCTTCTCCACAGTGCCACCATTTCTGTTCCTATGCCCCCTCCTTTTTGTCTAGTCTACTCTAGAACTTACTACTGAAGGGACCAGCTCCCCATTTCGGCAGCCATGACAGTAACATGTGCTCTATGACCTTGTCTTAGTCACTAGAGGTCAGGTGCCTGCCTCGTGACAAGGAACCAATCAGAAGTTAGCTGGTGGCGCTATGCTTTATGGCTCTGGGTGTGCTTTACAGACAAGCGCACAGCAATGACGCAGAGAGCATAGCAACCACCCTGGGAGGGCCTATGGGCCATAACAACCAGTTGACCAATCAACACAGGGCAAACGCTCCAAGCCTGGAGGCACACCAATCCTGAGCCTGTGCATACCCCTAGACATTCCCCTTACGCTGCCTTATAAAGATCTGTATGCAGCGGCTTCGAACTGTCTTTGCTAGCTATCCGACATGGCAAGTGGATCAAAGACCCGAACTAACATGGGGTTAGCTCGCTAAACTACAATAAAGCCTCATGCAATTTGCATCAAGCTTTCGCCTCCACTCTGTGATTGGGGTGGCCGCGGTCCTGGGCTAAGATTCTGGAAGCCTCAGCTTTTCCAGGGTCTTACTCTACCTTCAGTGGGCTATGTGAGCTGGGGCAAGATATGGAGCTCCACTAACAGATGTGTGTTTCTTCCCTACAGGGGGATCCCTCCTGAGGAATGAGGCCTGCCAGCCATGGTGGGCAGCCCACACACTCAGAGCTATCAGGTGAGAGGCTCTTTCCTTGGTTTACTCACAGATGAAAAGATTAAAACATCAGCAAATCAAATTCAGGCTAATTCATAAGGCACTCTGTCCAGCAGCAATGGGCTGAAATGGGGAGAGTGAGCACACACTTGACCTGGCCTCACAGTGCCTTTGTTGACGAGGCTGGGTCCCCACACGGGAGCACCACCAACAGGCTTCCACACATGGTCCTCAGGACCCAACCTAGCTTCGTTACGTGAGTACTGGGTCCTCGATGCCATGGTCAGGGTTGCAGGTGAAAGCGATGGTGATGGCATAGCGGGTGCCCCACAGGACCTTCTCCACCCGGTGCAGGTTCTCAGAGCCTGAGGTAAAGAAAGAGACTCGACCTGGAGGGAGAGAAAAGAGAGGTGACCTCGAGGCCACACTTACAGGATGAACACAGCAATGAACTCAACAGCACTGGACAAGATGTTGAGAACCTGCCTCCCAACTGCTGTTACAAAAGCCAGAGGATTTAGAGAGTGAACCAGCAGTGCTGGGTGCATCAAGAGGGGATGAGGGACCCCCAGGCTTCCTGGCTATGAGGACTTTCTATGGTGGTGGTGTGTGTGTGGGGCAGAGGCTCACTGACAGGTGGGAAATAAAAACTAACCACAGGAGCTTGTGTAAATGGAGTCCTTAAATGGTCTAATTGTAATAAAAACCCGGGATCAGACATAGAGGAAAATGCTGAGAGATCAGAGACAAGGAACAAACCACCATCACACCTGTGGGGGACCAAAATAATTCTGTTATGGAATGTTTTGAGGTCCAGCCTCCGGGTTCACTAAACAGGAGCACCCGAAAGCTCCGGCTCACTATTGTATTGCTAATGCTAGCAGGTCTACTATTGTTTACCATGGCCTCAGTATAGAATGCCTCCTAGTTTGCATCTCTGTGGGCCTAAGCATCTGAATAGGCCTGCACCTGGGCGGAGGTGCTAGGAGTGTAGGTAACAAGGGAGGGGCCAGCTAGCAGAGAGAAGGACAGAAGATGCCTGTGTTTGGTCTTTATAGCCGCTGGGTTGCTAGGAGGTTCCAAGCCCATGCTCCCCCACTCAGGCAGAACCTCATGCCTGTCGTGGCTTGGAGCTGAGACATGCCAGGTCACGACACACACCTTACCTCCTTTGTGTCTCAACAAACAAGAGAGTGAGTTCCTGTTTTTTCCTGCTTATATCCTGTTTCTCCCTGCTCATACCCTGTTTCTGCCTAGCTAGCTCACTTCCTGTCTGTCTCTACAGACCTCCAGACCTCTACGGTTAGCTAATGGCAAGCTCCATTCTCTGACCTTCAGACAGGCTTTATTTGTACAAGCAAGATGTCACCACAGGCTGGAGAGATAGTTCAGCAGTTCAGAGCACTGGCTGCTCTTCTAGAGTCCCCTAGGGTATGACTACTAGCAGCTCACAGTTGGCCCTAACTCCAGAGTTTGAGAATCTGATGCCTCTTGTTGAAGGGACCAGCTTCCCTTTTGGCAGCCATAACGGCCGAACACGTGTTCTATGACCCTGTCTTAGTCACTAGAAAGTCAGATGCCTGCCTCGTGACAAAGAACCAATCAGAAGTAAGCTGGTGGCGCTATGCTTTACGACCCTGGGTGTACTTTACTGACAAGCACACAGCAATGACACAAAGCATAGCAACCACCCTGGGAGGGCCTATGGGCCATATCAACCAGTTGGCCAATCAACACAGGGCAAGCCCTCCAAGCCTGGAGGCACACCAATCCTGAGCCTGTGCGTACCCCTAGACACTCCCCTTACGCTGCCCTATACAATCTCTTGGGAGGCCCTAGGAGCTGTCTTTTTCGAGCCATCCGCCATGGTGGGTGGGTGAAAGACCCGAGCTGACATGGGTTTAGCTCGTTAAATTACAATAAAGCCTCGTGCAGTTTGCATTAAGCTCTCGAATCCGACTGGTGATTGGGGTGACCACGGTCGTGGCCTGGGGCCCTGGATACCTGAGTTTTCCGGGGGTCTAACATTGTAATTTCCATAGGCACTGCAATACACCCAACATGTAAAATGGAAATAAGAATTTTTAAAAACCAATCATGGAGGGTAATATTGGTGTCCTAGCAACCCAGGCGCATGTCAAAATAGAAGATCCATGAAGACAGAAACAGCCCCTCCCATGCAGTATCAGGGCCAGTCAGGGTGAGATGCCTGGTCTTGGGAGTCCTTCCAAACTTCTATTCTAAAAGAGTGTTTCTTTGTTTGAATATCTAGGTGGCCTGTACATAATTTTACTGTAAGCACTTACTGCTAAATGCTGCACTCAGCTTTGAGACAGGGTTTCTCTGTGTAACAGCTCTGGCTGGCCTGGAACTCACTCTGGAGACCAGGCTAGCCTTGAACTCACAGATCCGCCTGCCTCTGCCTCCTGCGTGCTGGGATTAAAGGTGAGCGCCACCACCACTGCCCGGCTAGCTTTGTAAACTTCTGAGGACACTGAGACTAAGAAGGTGCAGGTGATATGTATCTGGACTCCAAGTGCTCCACACGCGTGCTGTTTCCCTTCTGGCCACTGCGTTTCTTCCTACTGGCACTTGACTCTAAACCCTCGAAAGGGGAAAAAAGTCATCTGACCCCAGAGGAAGCAGAGCAGGGGAACCAAGCATGAAGAGCCTTGGTGACCCTTCCTTCGTGCTGCCCCCATCAAGTACTGTGTATGAAGGGCCAGGCTTCCCAGGGTGAGTGGAGTCACCACTTTCTAAGCTCATGTGTTTCTAAGGACATTTTGTCCCTGTTTCTTCCTTTTTCCATTAAGCCTGAGTATAACCGGAGGTTTCTCTCCCACCCACCACTCACCAGTTCCTGAATAACCCACACTGAGGCTTAATATTAATTACAAACTGTTTGGTCTACTATTTCAGATTTATTATTAACTAGCTGTTACAACTTAAATTAACCCATTTCTACTATTCTATATTTTACCACAAGGCTCCTGGCTTGTTACTCCACATCTTGCTTCCCCAGCCGCTGCTGGCATCTCTAACTCTGCCCTTTTTCTCCCTGTGTTAGTATTCAGTACTGGCCTGTCCTTGGGGTTCTGACAGGATTTGCCCTCAGCTGTAGCCACTAACAGCACCACCTGTGCACATTCATTATGCTCCCTTTTAAATGGGCCCTGCCAGCTCTCCCAGCTCTCTCTCTCTCTCCTTTCCTCTCCGCCTCTCTGTCTCCCCCACCCCCCATCTCTCTCTTCTTTTCTCCCCTTCCGTCCCTAGTCCCCAGAGGCTGGTGTCCCCTTTCCCTCTTTCCCCATTCAATTTCCCACAATAAAAAACTCCTCCACCCAACTCTGTCACATGGCATCTTTCTCTCTCTAGCTACTTTTAAAATCTGAGTCTGTTTGGATTTCCTGCCATAGGCCAAAGCAGCTTTATTCAGCAACCAATAAAAGCAACGCATATTTGCAGCTTACAGAAAGACTTCCCATATCACCTGAGATGTAGAAACAGGCAGCTTAACCTCAATGCACAGAAGGCCCCATGGAGGGGGCATCTGAGACACTTGGCCCGCCTTGCTGTCTACCCTCTCCTCCTCCGTGATGACAGACACACCTCTGGTGGCAGCATTCAGTAAGAGAGGGGATCCTACAAGCCCAGGCATTCCATCTTACCCACAGGCAGGGTACATTGGCCTGGGCATTCCTGTGCAACTTACACACAGCTGGAGTACAGAGGGAAAAACAATGGAAGACAACAGTGGCTCCTGAGCTTGGGATGATAGGAAACCATACGCCATCTATCAGGTTTAGAAGAGATTCATGAGATTCACATTGGGATTTAAAAAAAAAAAAAAAAAAAAAAAGGCTAAAAGAATCAATGACCAAACATTCCCTCAAGGGGACGATGAAAAGTTTTGGTTTTATTTCCAAAACCATAGCAAACTTCAAAACAGGAAAAATGCAATCAAGCTGATGAAACAAAATTACTGAAAACCTTGAAATTAGCAGCAGGGGAGGGGGGCTGGCTTCTCCTCAGGAGCAGTAGGAACTGAAATTTTCTTTAACATTTGCTTGGGTGTCCCATGCCTTTAATCCCATCTCTTAGAGGGCAAGGACAAGCAGATCTCTGAGTTTGAGGCCACCCTGGTCCACATACCAAGTTCTTGGCCAGCCAGGGTTACATAGTGAGACCTTATCTGTCTCTTTCATGCTTCTTGGCTATGTGATATCTGATGTGGGATGTCCTTCTGTACACTGAATTTGTGTTGCTTTTATTGGTTGATGAATAAAGCTGCTTTGGCGTAAGGCGGGGCAGAATGTAGCTAGGTGGGAAATCCAAGAAGAGGTACAGGGGAAAAGAGGGCAGGGTCGAGAGACCCCAGCAGCCGCCAAAAGAACATGATGCCAGAACATCTATGGTAAGCCATGGGCCACGTGGTAATACACAGATTAATAGAAATTGGTTAATTTAAATGTAAGAGCTAGCCAGTATTAAGTCTGAGCCATTGGCTGAGCAGTTATAATTAATATTAAGCCTCTAGGTGATTATTGTATAATTGGCTGTGGGACTGGCAGGGGACAGAAAACCTTTTACCAAGATACAGTAGTATAACGGGCATTTAGGGGCTTGTTTTGCTAAGAAGCTCATATTCTACACTTGGGACGAAAGCCTGGCATTTCTGCCTCCACTTTGTGTCGGTCTCCTTTACTTTGTGTTAGACTCCTGGCTTGGCTTTTGAAGGCATGCTAATCACTGAGGACTATCTCCATCTGACCATCTCATTATCCTAAACCTGCAGTCACCTTTTATTGCTAGAGTCTCTTAGGACAAGCTATTCTCCAGATGAAGGTAATTAATTATCTGTGCAGGTGGGAGGGCACTCTGGAGAGGAAGTAACGGCCGAGACAATTTCATACCACTCTGGAGAACCAGAATGAAGACAATGACTAACTATACCTAACCTTGTCCATGGCTGCTTAATTACAAACACCTCTTACCCTCTGTTGAAACCAAAGCCTATGTTAATACCTCAAAGATTAGTTTGAGGTCACTAGCTCCTTCACTTGATGGTTAAATCCCTTTGTCCTGCTAAAAAACAAAACAAACATTTCACTGGGGATGTAGCTCAGATGGGAGGAGGGTGCTTGCCTAGCATGAAGTCCTAGGTTTGATCCTGTGCACAGAATTAACTGGGCATGGTGGTGTACATCTGTAATCCTAGCGAGAGGAAACAGAGACAGAAGAATCAGTTCAAAGTCACCTTTGGCCACAGAGTGGGTATTCTGAGATAGAATCTATTTCAAAAAAAGAAGATAGAGATAGCTCAGCAGTTAAGAGCACTTGCTGCTCTTACAGAGGACCTAGGTGCAATCTCCAGCACCCACAAGACTGCTCACAACCATCTGCACCTCCAGGGGGTCTGCTGTCCTCTTCTGGCATCTGTGAACACTGCAATCATACAGGGAACATACAATATAAAGGCTAACACACACATAAAATAAAAACAAATAAAAACAAATAAATCTTTTAAAAACACTTGAGTGCTCATGTCTATAATCCTAGTACCTTGGCAACCGAGGCAAAAGGATCATAAGTTCAAGGACAGTTTGAGCAACATAGTGTGACTGGTCTCAAAAAAGGGGTGCGGGGAGTGGGGAGGGCAAGCACATAACAAAACCCCTATCAACTCAGAATTTAACATCCAATGAAAATTAAATAAATAAATAAATAAACAAACAAACAATGAGGGGCACCAGGCAGTGGTGCCCATCTGTAACCTCAGTAGTCAAGACCACTAAGACCGAGGATCTGAAGTTCCCAGCCAGCCTGGGCTACAGAATATAAAACCCTGCCTCAAAGCAAAACAGGGAACAGGGGACTGTATTGTCAGAAGCCAACTCTGGTCAGATATAAAAGTCCCCTTTACAGAGGCTTGGCGACCTCCAGGCTAAACCGCCAATTAGTCAAGCACCCCACCCCTTAGCTTAGTGTTTGAGATAACCACAGGAGGTTCCAGACACCTGCCCTGGCCTGAGAGCAATTAACACCCATTCCTCCCCCACTTTCTCTTTCTCTACTTTCTCCTTTCTCTTTAAAAATTCCTTGTTTGCATTTAATAAAATTAGACCTTGACAAGGAAAAACTGCTTGGTCTGGCTTCTCTTTCTCGCTCATTATTTTCAGGCTTAGTCCACCTTGGACCCACGAAGTACCGGAGCCCCGCTGGCCGGGACACTGTATGACACCCACTACAGACACAGTAGGTAGCTGTCTGATGGCTACCTACTTCCTTAAAGCAGGACTGAACTTGGCAACTGAAAAGCCAAATCACAAAGTGACCTAGGTTTCTAGAATCCTGCATGTCTCCTCATGTAATCACAGTCCCTGGATGACAGGTGACACCAAAGCTTTTCTGGCTTTCAGTCAATAAAGTGCTTGGGACCCCTAAAAGGTGACCCGGGATTGCAGCACAGCTCCCTCCCTAGGGAGCAAATAAACGGTTGACTGACCACTTAGCTCTTTCAGAGACAGGACTGCTCACAGCCTCTGCTGACCTGGGTTGTGGGCCCCCCACAGAGTCTAGACAGATGCACGATTTACGTCAGGGTCCAGGGTCATATGGAACCAACCTTTGAGGGTTAGAGAGTTACCTGGGTTGGGCGAGGGTGTCAGCCATTTTCTACTTACCAACATCCAATAAAAACTCTGGTCACTAAGGCTCAGTGAGTATGTGGTCAGAAGGGCCCTATGTGTGTGTCTCATGGCCTGCCAGAGCTGGAATTTGCGGTGAATGGCAGAAAACTTGCCCAGTGCACCGGGACCCTGCCCTCAGCTTCTTCACTAGAGAGCTAGGATTCATAATGAACTTGGGGTGAGAATGGCTTTGCTGAGTTCTGAGCACCTGGTTGGGCAGTGGCCAAAACAGATATAAGGATAGGAACAATGCACTCAGAGATGGCCGGAGAACCTGCCAGAAACCCGGGAAGAGGCTCCATTGTCATGGATGTAGCCCATTGACACGATTCTAGGGAATTCAGTATGAAATTAAATATTTGTTCTTTCTATAGTTTAAGTTTTATCATGGCTTTTAAAAGGGGGTACTAGGTATACTTCTCACAGGGATGACACTGGTGGTGTGCTTAATATCTTACCTTTTCCTTAGTAGGTAATGCCAGAAGTTGACATAGACCATCAGCTTTTACCCTCATCAAGAGAGCAGGCTGGGTCCTGGCTACCAAACAGCCTTAGACAGGTCCCACTGTCCCAAAACAGGTCCCTCTTATCTCAGGAGAGATCCCTGTTCCCCTCCAGGAGCCCTGAGTGGTAAATAGTGATGTCTTGTGGTGGTTTAAATGAGAACGGCCCCCATAGGCTCATAGATTTGAATGTCTGGTCACCAGGAAGTGGCACTATTTGAAAGGCTTAGGAGTAGATGTGGTCTTGTTAGAGGAAGTTTGTCACTTTGGGTGGGCTTTAAGGTTTCAAGAGTCTAAGCCAGGCCCAATGGCTCTCTCTTCCTGCTGCCTGAGGATCCGGATATAGAACTCTCAGCTGCTTCTCCAGCACCATGTCTGCCTGTATGCTGCCATGTTACCTGCCATGATGACAATGGACTACACCTCTGAAAATAAGCTAGCCCCAATTAAATTCTTTCCTTTATAAAAGTTGCTGTGGCCGTGGTGTCTCTTCATAGCAATACAACAGTGACTAGGACATGTGCCACAGCTTATAACTTCCATGCAGTGGCCAGCTCTCATACCAGTCTCTTTGGTTCCAATCTGCAGGGTGACCACGGCAATGCCAACCCATCCTGTTCAGCCTCCACTGTTTCTGGACCCACCCTTCACTCGGTCTGAGGCCTGGCCTGGTGTAGCCATTCTTTTCTTAGGCCCTTAACCCATTAATAGAGGCTCACACCACAGTGCATGAGTCCCTGAGCCTCAGCTGCCTACAGGATATAAACATGGCCTGTAGCATGCTCAAAGCCAACCAAAGGAGAAGACAGTGCCCTTTAATTTCCAATTTGCCTTTTGATTTCAAAGCTATTTTCAAAGACTGGAGAGATGGCACATCAGTTACAAGCATAAATTGTTCTTGCAGAGAACAGAGAACCCAAGTTCAGTGCCCAGCACCAAAGTCAGGCAGCTTAGAACTGCCTGTTACTCTATTTCAGAGAATCTGATGCCCTCTTCTGGCCTCTACAGGCACTGCACTCCTGTGAACAAACCCACCACACTCGTGTTTTTTTGGTTTTTTGAAACAGGGTTTCTTTGTGGCTTTGGAGGCTGTCCTGGAACTAGCTCTTGTAAACCAGGCTAGTCTCGAACTCACAGAGATCCACCTGCCTCTGCCTCCCGAGTGCTGGGATTAAAGGCGTGCGCCACCAACGCCCAGCTCACACTCGTACATATACACATAAACACAACATTTTTTAAAGCTGTTTTCATGTTCAACATCTATGGGAAATGGAGAAGTCCTGAATGGATATGTATTACTTGTTTTGTTTTGTTAAAACAGAGTATCTGTATGTAGCTCTGGTTGTTCTAAAATTCATTTTGTAAACCAGGCTGGCCTCAAATGTATGAGGGCTGAGGTTAAAGGTTCTCGCCAATATGCCCAGCTTGAATGTATATTACTGGCATGAGCATGACCACGTCTAGGACCCTAATGCCTCACACCCATTGGAGTAAGTGTTCTACAAACCTGGTATTGCCTGGAACAAAGCCCACCTCGTCCATAGTACGTGTGTGTGTGTGTGTGTGTGTGTGTGTGTGTGTGTGTATGGTGTGTGTGTGTGTGTGAGTGTGTGTGTGGTGTGTGTGTGTATGGTGTGTGTGTGTGTGTGTGTGTGTATGGTGTGTGTGTATGGTGTGTGTGTGTGTGTGTGTGTGTGTGTGTGTGTGTGTGTGTGTATGTGTGTGTGTATGGTGTGTGTGTGTATGGTGTGTGTGTGTATGGTGTGTGTGTGTGTATGGTGTGTGTGTGGTGTGTGTATGGTGTGTGTGTGTGTATGGTGTGTGTGTGTGTGTGTATGTGTGTGTGTGTGTGTGTG